>NW_026874599.1:0-16814 GCF_032173495.1 Musca vetustissima
AGTAAGAGAAGACCAAATTGTAGCACCTTTTGTGGTATAATACGAATAAAATATTAAAAATACCCAAAAACTAAAATTTTTTGGAAAATTTGTTAATTTGTCTGAAACTATTGACCGTAGATCGGCGTTAATTTCGTCCCGACCGAACTTCGCACCGATTTTGCTTGCTTTTTATGTATCGCGGGAATTTGTTGCATAAATAGAATGTTTGTAATAGTTGCCACAAAAAATTGTATCTGTTTCCGCCCGGGTTCGAACCGGGGACCTTGTGCGTGTGAAGCACACGTGATAACCACTACACTACGGAAACTGCCTACTAACCACTTTTCATAGAATCAATTCGCGGAAAAATGCATTTGATGTCCTAGAATCCTCACAAATCCTTATCAGTTTAAAAATAAAATGCCACTTATTTTTTGCTTAGCGATTTTAATTAAAAAAATATACTTAGGATCGAACAAAAGATTATATGTGGAGAAGACGCTGGCGCTGATTCTAAGTAATATTTCTTAGGTTCTCAGACGAAGTTTCTAATTTACGAAGGTAATTAAAACAAATTATATTGATATCCCTATTTTTTCATAGTATGAGCACAAAGCTGGAATCAGCGGTTTCCGTAGTGTAGTGGTTATCACGTGTGCTTCACACGCACAAGGTCCCCGGTTCGAACCCGGGCGGAAACAGTCTTTTTTAATTGTCCTTCTATATAAAAATATAATCATGTTAATATTCCAAACAATAATATTCCAAAATTAATTATTAGTTAAATTGATTTTCGATATATTGTAAGTCTACATCACCATTTACAACCGAATTTCTGGGTCAATAATAGTGATACCTTTACATGCTCTCTACACCAAATTGAACATAGCTTGAAGCAACACTCTGCTTGCCGATAAACACGATTTACAATATCCAACATCCTAAGAATAGTAGCAATGATAGATAGAGATAGAGCTTTATTTTGATATCCGAAGACAGACGGACATTGCTTAACCGACATAGAATTTTATTCCGATCGAATGGAATGTATCCAAGCCAAAATATGGAGTCTATTTGAGAAAGTGGACCAATATTAAAAATTTTTGGTAGGAGAATGTGCCACCCAATGAAAACTCGAAATACTGAATTACAGCCAATTCGCTTTAAAAACCTTCCAAAATTTCCCAAAATACCAAATATGGGGGAACCGTTATATGGGGGGCTACAAGAAAACATAGACCGATATATCCCATTTTTAATACGTAACATCCTAGAAGTTATGGCAATGTATACGTGTAATTTAATAGCTCTATCTCCAATTTTTTCGCCAAAATAAATGTTTTGCAATTGAGGGTAGCATCTAAAGGAATTTAAAATACCCCAACTGCCATCAAGTTTCCGTAGTGTAGTGGTTATCACGTGTGCTTCACACGCACAAGGTCCCCGGTTCGAACCCGGGCGGAAACAGAGTTTTTAAATTCGAGCTATGAGAAACAACCCCTCTCTATCTTCACCCCTATCCACAAGACATTTGCAGCAGCAAACCCCCAGATGTGATCCAATAGGTTTGACCTTTGTGAATCAATCCCAAAAAAGATTACCCGAAAATGTTTTCTCCCCTAGATTTGATTGCCAACGAGAAGTTTCTCAGAACCGTGGAGCTATTTTGCTAGTAGCAGCGAATAAATATAAAACTTTTTCAATATAAAAACTGTTTGACAAACGAAATTGTTCCATATCAAGTATTACATGATTTTGCGATTTATATGTGCTTGTGTGTGTGTCTAGAACAAACTAATAACATTATTTAATACGACGAAAAATCGTAACGTGCAAACACCTCCTTTTACATAATCTTCTTCAAAACAATTACGGTAACCCCATATTCGAAATAATGCCATTGTCGATAAATATGCGCATTCAGTACATTCAAAAAAGTAACAAACGTTTTAGTCACAAATGTCTTTCGACCGCATACCCAAAGAATTTCTACAGTGCGGTTGTATATTTGTGACAATCTGTTTGACTAAGTCGCAAATATAAAAATAAACCAAAAATGTTGCAACACACAAAGCCACAACCCAATGTGCAAATATTACATTTGCTGCCATTTTATATACATTATTTGACAACGGATTCGCAGAGGTTTTCGTAGTGTAGTGGTTATCACGTGTGCTTCACACGCACAAGGTCCCCGGTTCGAACCCGGGCGGAAACAAATCTTTTAATAAAACGAATATTTTTTATTCTTATGATAGAGGGGGTAACTGCATTTTTTTTGGTCTTAAAAGGTTTCCTCGTCTTATTTAAGACCATGTAACACCACACAATCGTTGTGTGGAAATTAGTTCTTCGCTATGCTGAACTAGGAAAATCGCGACGGAAAATAGCGGAAATATTCAATATTACTCGACCGACGCCCAAAAAAAATATATTGAGGCGCAAAACCGAGAATCGAATTTACAACAAGCCGAAAACCAGCGAGAAAAAATATTCAATACAAGAGACGAAAAGTGGTTGCTCCGACAAGTGGCGGATAATTCAAAGCTAAAGGCAGAAACAATTCGAAGTATTTTGCGTAACCATGGTCTACATGGTAGAGTTCCACAGAAAAATGTATTCGTAAAACCCAAAAAAGTGGAAAATGCGAACCGATTGGAGTTCGTTCAGCAAAAAAAAAGATTTTTTTATTTATTTTGGCTAATGAAAACAAATATAAAATGTTTGGGTCGAACGGACCAAGTAAGGTAAGGTAAGGTTGATCCTAAGCACACAATTCCGACCGTAAAGCACGGAGGGGACTCTGTAATGATATGAGGCTATATGAGCGCTGCCGAAGTATTAAGTCTCGTTCCTATTGAAGGAATTTGGATAAGATTTATTATCTAAGCATTATAAAAGATAATTTAAAATGTATTGCTGAAAAACTAGGATAGGGATAAAATTTAAATTTTACCAAGTTTAAGACCCAAAACACACGTCTCAGATCGTTCGAGAATGGATGCTTTATAATTGACCAAAAGTGATACAAACTCCTCCTCTGTCCCCGGATTTAAATGTTATAGAGAATATCTTTTGGAGAAAGATATTAGAAGCCATACCATCTCAGGCGTATGAAGTCTGAAAAATGCTTTACAAGTAGAATGGGGAAAAATTCTAACATCTTACACAAAAATCTTGGCAAAATCTATGACGGCAAGGTTACAAATTGTAAAAGATAACAAGGAATATCATACTAAGTATTAACCCTCCAAAAAATCGGCACATTTAAAATACCTGAAAGCATTTCGGGCATTTCTATTTGGGCTAATTTGTCTGGCGTTCAGAATATTTCTATCCTCTGATAATATTCCAGACACCTTCGGTGTGCCAAAACCTTTCGCACACCGAAAAACATGGACCTACATTGAATATTAGATCAGGGGAAAAAGAAATCTATTATTTTTATATGAACTATAGGAGTTTATTTAACATGCTTCGGAATGTCCGATTTGTGCCAAATATACACCGTTTTGTTATATGATTTGTTGCCATTTTAAAGGTAACTTCATAATGCCTCTCTCATAGAAGTCTTGCTCTCTATTTGCAAAAAAACTCTAGTAGTCTATTTTCACAATTCTCCCCAGGTACCAATTTTTTAGCATTAAAACATTTTTCCAATGTCATCAAAAAGATAATAATCGCTTGGCGCCAAGTCCGGACTGTATGACGGATGTATTAAAACTTTCAAACCAAGCTCCCCAAGAAGTTTCTGGCGAGTCACTGTAGATGTGTGTGGTCCTGGTGGAACAGTAGAGATCAGAATTTAGCGTTTGGCCATTTGGAAGCAACTCATAATAAATAATCCCCTCCCAGTCCCACCAAATGCATAGCCCGTTAGTCCTTTTTTGTCCATTGTTTGAGGTGCTTCACCGCTCTTTAACCACGATCGTTTTCGCACAGAGATATCGTATGTTATCCATTTTTCATTTCCAGTCACCACCCGTTTAAGAAATGGGTCCTTCTCATTCCGTTTGGCCATGGCTTCGCAGATGGATATTCGATCCATCCTATTTATACTCTACACAACTATGTTGTCAGGGTATTATAGCTTTGTGCAGCCCCAAAAGCATGCCTGTTTTGATAAAGATCGGTCAATATTTAGCGGGTCAAATGGACCCTGACTTTTGTGTGAAAAATGACAAAATTTGTATTCTATAGAGTATATATTTACCCCTGAAGGACATAGGCCTGAGAAGTTGATATATCCAAGAGGAGTGACTGGCCTTTAAATTGATACCAATTATATTGTTGTATGTGCTCGAATGTGGGAGTTACACATAATATATTTACCGGTATCTCCGTATTTTTATATTATTTAGTAACTCTACAGAGCGGAACTACAGATCGCTTTGAAATGTTCCATGAGTGTCCAGTTATGGTCAAGGACAACGCCTATAATTTTCGGTGATGATCAGATAATAATTTTGGAATGATGTGGACCGAAAAATTATTATTTTTTTTTTTTTTGTTATTTTCGAGTCGATCTATAGACCACAAATGAAAGCCGAACACCACAAAACAACCCACTGTGAAGGGAATCTGGACAATATATGTACTGAATACTAGTAATATTCGGAAAATATGTCAGTGTGAGGAAGGGTGCTGTTTACCTCTAATCGGACAAGAGGTAAACAGCCAAGGCTCCCAACAAACATCCGCATCCGTGGTAGTTGTGTAGGGTATCGTATGGTCGGCCCCGTCCGACTATACTACTCCGCTCACTGGTTTTTTCTGTTAATTGGTGTGGCACTCAAACACCGAGCTTCTATTTCAATCCAGCTTTGTGTAAATGGTTTAAAACAGCTTTTATGGTCGAGTTTTAGCTCCTGGGCGATGTTACGACTAACATGCCGGTCAACTTCGATCATTTCTCCGATTTCACCGACATTTTCGACGAAAAAATAATGGATTTCTCTTTTCCCCAATCTAATATTTTCTACAAAGAAGTCTTATAGCCTATGAAAAAACCCGAAAGTCCAAATTATAGCCACTTTGCTTGAAAAATGCGCTTACGGCCATGGACAATAAATTTGAGTCAAATTAAAAATTAAAACTTATTTTCACTTGAGGACCGGGTAAAGGTTAGGCTTCAAATAATTTTGTATGCGATCGACACCATAAAATATTCCATTTTAAAGTAATACAAGTCCATATTTTAAAATTCAATGTAAAGCAAATAATCAAAATTTAAAAGAAAAAAAATCATAGGCGTTTTGGTATAATTACGAATCTAATGTGTAGCCTCAATTAAAATTCTTGACAAAATAATGAAAAAAATGCATTCCAGTGACAATGGAAGAAATGGGCGGATTAGATAGAAAGAAGACGCCGGCTAAAATTATTTTCTTCAAAATTTCTTGACAATCTCATCGGTATTCATTGTTTGTTTTTTAACAAAAAAAATTGTTACCTCAACCACAACAATAATAGCACCAATCATGCGGTTTGTAATCACCAAATCACAGGAATTGTGATGCCTATTTCCCTTGATGCCTTGCTCGCTCGCTCGTTTGCCCTTCCCCCTCATAAATATGACTTTAATTGATCGTAAATTTCAATTCAAGATCAAGTTCACAATGGCTAAAGCGCACCTCTCTTGCACACACACACACGAACACACTTGTTGCTGTCGACAACCACCACCTTAGCGACAAGTCTGGATGGAACCCATCAAAAGGAGTGTCAATCCGTCTGTTGTGTTGGCTAAACATTTATTGATATTTATGGGATTTTAATGATCTGATTTTTTTCCTTTGATTTGTTTGTGTGTTCGGAGGTCGTATCTCATAATCTATGGGAGAGATTGTTTACAAATATCCCCGGCGAACTATTATCATGATGATGAGACGATGACGAAACACTGAGGAGTCGGAACTCCTCCTCCTCCTCTCCCAACTGGTGTTGTTGGCTCATTCATTTCATTCACTTGTCAAGAGGATCGAGGCGAGGTTCTACCAACCTCCCTCCTCATTATTTGTCCACAATTAAATATCAATAAAGAACACCCGTTATTTTATAGCTGATCGTAAAGTGATTGTTTTTTTCGGTTTGTTTGCTTTCGATCAATCAATGATTTTTATTATCTCCGAAAAAAAACGAAAAATAATTCAAAGGCGTGGAGGGAATTGTCACGGCAAAGTGTAACCGCATTACATGACATTTACAATGAAAACAACGACATGAATAAAAACGACAACTCCTTTTGTATTTGAAGAGCATAAAAGTTGCTGCTTTGTAATGCCCAGAATGGTAGAAGTGTTCTTTTTTCGTTCTCGTCATTGTTAGTGTTGTTGTTATTGTAAGAAAACAAAAGTATCCTTTGTTTGCAAACAAGTTGACAGACTGTCGTCATAATACGTTCTATTGTAACCCTTTTCTATGATTTGTGTTGTTTTGTTCGGTTGGTTGTTTTATTGTTCAAGAGAAAGTATAAAAATGTATTATTAAATTCATTGTAATGCATTTCTAGAATACCCATGAAACATTATACATCTGTTTCGTTTTCAGCAGTTTTTTTCCCAGGTCTCAATAACAGGATATACCAGTAGTAACATCCTTCATGTACATTTATGTATTTGTAATTTATTAATTTATTACGTTGATTTATCATTTATTTCCATTACATACAGTATGTCACAGTCAAAAGTTTCTACTAGGTTTTTTTTTCGTAATAAAAATGTCATAATTGCATTTGAATCAATGAGTTAAATTTTATTCTTTAAAATAAATTAAATACCATACTGTGGTACAGGGTATTATGTCTTTGTGCATATGTTTCTAATAGGCAAAAGGAAACGAGATATACACATGGTTCCTTTTCGATTTCTGCATGTCCGTCCGTCAGTATGTCTGTCTTTCCATGTTGAATTGTAAACACAGTGCAGGTCGCATTTATTATCTGAATGCTGCACCAAGAGTAAAATTTAGATCGATTGATACAAAACTTTGTAAACGTACTGAAGTTAGGATAGCCCAATGTGTGCCAAGTTATATTGAAATCGGTTTAGATTTAGATATAGCTCCCATGCATATTTTCGTCCGATTTTTAGTAAATTGTGCACCAAGTTTTATTGAAATCGGGTTAAAATTAGACATAGCACACATATATTTTTTCAACCAATTTGAAGAAAATGGTGCCCAAAGACTTAAAGTTTGTCCGACAGACACTACATGGGTCTACAATAATGGTGGGTTTGGATGAAATTGGTTCAGATTTAGATATAGCATACATATTTTCCTCCGATTTTAGGTGAATGGTTCACCAAACTTGGTTGTTTGATTGACACCAAATTTTGCACAACGTTCTAAAGTTAGTGCATATTGCGTTTTGTAAAAATTGGTTCAGAGGCAAATGTTGCTCCCATATATATTTTCGACTGACTTCCAAATAAAGAACTGATGACCAATTCTGATTAAATTTTGAACAGCGCTCTGAGTTTTAGCATAATGAATATAAATCTGCCCTATTGCAATGGAATTTTATAGATATATAGGTATACTGACAGGTACTTGAAATAAAAATATAGGGAACATACCAAAAAGTGTACCTATACCGAAATTCCTACAAACCGATTATGGTTCTAAACAGTGGTCCTTGACCCCATGTTTCCTTGGACCAAATTTGTTTCAAAAATTTTTGATTTCATCCAAACTTTGCCCATCTTATTATTTCTTCCAAAATAAGTTCCAGTTCGAACTTGGGGAATATCGGTCCACTCCTTCTGGTACCTCCCACACAGGGGCTAGGCCCAAATGCGGGTATGAGTATATATAAGGTTTATTATCGAACCTTATGTTCTAGTTTTTTTCGTATCTTCCGCAGATGAAATGATTACAACAGTGTCTTAGAAACAAACCCAAACACGGAACAAATAAAACTATTTTAATATAAAAAAGGGGGTTATATGGGGACGACCCAAAAAAAGGGGTCGAATATTAAAAATTTTTGGTAGGGAGATTTGTTACCATATACGACTACAAAATACCAAATTGTAGCGAATTCGGTTGAAAAACGCGCTCAAGAACCCCAAAATACCGATATATTGGGGGTACCCTTTTATGGGGGCTATCCGAAAAAACTGACTTATAGTTATAATTTTTTGTGGAGAGATTTGGTACCTATTAAGAACTCAAAATACTAAACTACACCCAATTCGGTGGAAAAATACGATCATAACCCCCAAAATACTGACAATTAGGAGGTACCGTTATATGGGGACTACCAGATAAAGTGGACCTATATTTATAATTTTTTGTGGAGACATTTAGTACCCAATAAGAACTCAATGTACCAAATTTCAGCGTATTCAGTTGAAAAACGCACTCAAGAATCCCAAAATACCGAAAATTGGGAGGTATTGTTATATGGGAGCTATGCCTAAACGTGGACCGATATATCCCATCTTCGAACTTGACCTGCATGCAGACAAAAGACTCTATGCAAAATTCTGGCGATCTATCTCAATTTGTTAAGAGACTAGAGTGATTACAACAGACAGAGGGGCATGGCTAAATCGTCATAGAATTTTACGCTAATCAAGAATATATAGGGTCGGGAATGATTATTTCGATGTGTTACAAACGGAAAAACAAAATTTATAAAGATAATGGTTTTTAAACAAAAGCAATTTCCAATATTCAAAATCCTTTTTTCGTGTTCCTGAACGAACTCGAATCGGATTTTCCGGTTTGTGGGGTTTATAAATGGCTTTTTCAGTGAAACTCTACCATGTGATCATGTTTACGCAAAATTCTTCGAATTGTTTGTTTTTGGTTATATTTCTTTTCCAGACATTTCTCTGCGATTTCATTAAGTTTAGGTGCACTTAGCTTTGGATTATCGGAGCAAACACTTTTCGGCTGTAATATTGAATATTTTTTTTTTCACTATCCAAACAATCAAATTCACGCGTAAAGTGTAAAAGAACTTGATGCAATATTTAACTTGATATTGCAGGAGAAGATTGATCTGATCATCTGATTTCGTTGTATCCCTTACTGGTCTTACCTTTAAAAATACGACTATTTCGAAATTAATAAATATTAGTTTTTACAAATTGGTTTGATTTACTTATTTATCCTTTTATAAAATTATTACGAAAGTTTATTTTTTACATAAACGTGCTTTTAATTCATTATTTTGAAAATTGTTTACCTCTTTTCAACGCACATGAGTTGACCTCAATCTACTTAAGGAAATCCTAAAACAAACGTTGTGTGCAATTGTGACCTTAAAGTATCAATTCCCCCTTTCGTTATATGTAAGTCCCTAAACTTTTTGTACTAACTGTTCTTCGTATAACAATTGTGCTTTGCACTTGTGTACGTCCAACCAGCGTGACCGCTGAAAATTTTCAAAAAGTATCACAAAAAGTATCATTTTTTAAAAAAAGTAGCACATAACTTCTGAAAAAGTGTCACAAAAAGTGGCACACTTTTTTTACTTTTTATTTAATAAAAAACTATATAAAACATAGCAAATAATTCATTTATGTGTATTTTAATATACAGTAAACTGAAAAAAAAACTAAATAAAATCACATATTCTTACAATATATAAGCGGTATATACTATTGGTCTGTTCTCGTACTGCAAGAATCTACTAGATTTTACTATTTTCTTCGATAAAATAAAGGAAAATTCGTTATCGTAGTAAAAAGTAGTAGATTCTTGCAGTACGGGAACAGACCATATTTTTATCGTTCTCTTTTGAAATTGCTTCATGTGTCTATACAAGGCAATTCGGTTTCAAACAAATTTTTTTTTTTTTTTTTTAATATTTTGTGCATGTTTTGTTATGTTCGAAAATGTTTTGGATTGGTATTTCAAATTACTGACACTACAAACAAAATACACAAAACGAATTGCCAGAAAATTGTCGGTACGAGCAAATTTTTTCCATTTCTATTCCCCTTGCCCCTCTCTCCTGCAAACAAAAACTTGCCGCAAGTAAACTCGCCTAATCTAAATTGGGACTTAGCAATCAAAAATTCTACAAATCGAAACACACATGGTCTGTTCCCGTACTGCAACAATCTACTACTTTTTACTACGATAACGAATTTTCCTTTATGTTATCGAAGAAAATAGTAAAATCTAGTAGATTCTTGCAGTACGGGAACAGACCAACACACAAATGCGAATGCGACCTAATAATAATAATCAAAATAAAAATCGCTCCGTCTGTTACAAACGACCCCTAGTTAAAAATCGTTCCGTCTGATACAATATTACAAAACAAATCATTATGTTTTATGCAAAATCGCTTTAATTTATGTACTTTTTTAAAAAAGTGGCACAAAGTAACAAAAAGTTTCACAAAAATTCAAAAAGTGGCACATTTTGTATCAAAATGAAAAAGTATCACAAAAGTAGCAAAGGCGAAAAAAAGTGGCAAAATTGCCACTTTAGTGGCACAACGGTCACGCTGCGTCCAACGTATACGTATAACAGTTTTATTCAATCCACTGTGTAATGTAGTTGCTGCCTGCGACAAAGCTTTTTCAAAAAGCTTAATAGTATAAGAACAAAAGTAAATGTAAAGCACCATTGCAGTACGAGTTTCCGTAGTGTAGTGGTTATCACGTGTGCTTCACACGCACAAGGTCCCCGGTTCGAACCCGGGCGGAAACAGCTTGTAATTGATATTTTGAAAATGTTTGTTACGGGGTAAAATATTCTGTGGATAAATAATATATTATTTTAGCGATATCATCTTTTTTGGTACATAAAAATTAAATAAAAAAGAAAGCATTTTCTTCTTAAGTTGATCATCTCTAGAAACTTGTTTTACATACAAAGCATAAAATAATTAATTTCTAATAATTTTGTTTCTAATTTTTTTCACTATTAAATTTGTGATTTTAGTGAAAAAGTTATATCTTTTTGCAATAAATCCGTTAAACTTTCGATTTCCTTTAATTTGCAAGTATCTATAATCCCCTAAGAAACTACACAAACTTAATAGGAAATACATTTTTATGGTAGTTAAATGATATAAATATACATCGCGACTCTAAAAAATAATCAATCGCAAAAATTATAACAATGTGTGTGAAATACCAGCGCCCAATTTGAATTGTTAAACTGTTAATTTTGTAGACAAAAACAAAAAATATATACCTATTTTTGTATTTTTTGTGTTATTAACTTGCATTTATTTATCAATAAACATATGATTAGATAGATCCAAATCGGTGACAAAATTAAAACAAATAATGAGTCACAATTAGGGATGGATCGTGTGATGATTTTGTAGGTTTTCGACTGTCAAAAAGGTGTAAACGTCGAAAACGTCATATACCTGTATAAAATGTAATATTATTACCATATACAGTTATTTTCAAGAATATATATTATATATATATATATATATATATTATATTTTTACATATATCTGACTGTTCCTTACTAGAACTAATAAAAAATTCTTATCTTTTTGGATAAGAAAATTTAGAATTTTGAGATGGATTTGAGTAAAGCATACGTAATTTCCAAATTGATTAATGGAAATAGCTATTTTGTCAAAAACCTATGGTTTTTGGTGGTTTTCCGACGTTTCTGACGTATGTATTATACGTCGGAAATGTATGTCATTTACGTCACTGTTTCTGACGGACCATCTCTGGTCACAATAAATATAATGGCAACTGGCAATGATATGGAAAAGTAATATTTTGATATGCAGTCGAATCCGAATTCAATCATTACTAATATGGTATGAAATTCGAATTATTCATCGTAGACCCGATAGAATCTAGATTGCAATATTTAAGATAGAGCTGACATTTTTCACAGACATTGCCCACCAAAACCTATCAATATTGGTGAACTTTTTAAAGTTGCCCCCATATACAGTAGGTCAACTTGGTATTTTTCAACGCTTTAGGTTCAATTGAAACTGTAAAAGTAATTCTTCCCAGAAATTGTTGGTAATTTGCTGTAAAATTTATTGATAAAATGGATAACTCGATTTTAGCTGGGCCAAAACATATGCCACTTTAACGAAGCCCACTAAACAAAAGCCGTCGTACTGATAATTTCTCCATTCAGATGGTCTAAAACAATAATTTATTATATGTTCCCAACTAGCAAAAGTCCTTCAAAAACCAATAGCTGCAACATGTATTCGTACACGCCATATACAGACCTGATTACGTGAAATCAGTCTTGCAAAAAATCGCTTACTTCACCTTGTTTGCCTCCCCATTTCATTATTTTAAAGAGTTTGGGCATGTTATTTAACCAAATTGGGTGTAATTTTATATTTTGGATTATCAATGGGGGTCAAATCTTACTAACAAGAATTTATGTATGCACAGTGCTTTGAAACAAAAAAAAAACTTTTATAATTGCTATGATTGATTGAACGGTATTCACGTATTTTCATGATATTTCTGAGTTGGGTCCATTGTGACCCCTAACCCTTACTTTTAGGGGTTGATGTCAATGGAAAAAATATCCTTTACTAAATTTCACTATGGATCACCGCCCAAAGAACAAGTGTATATACAATATTAATTATATCAAAGAAATATGGGTCTGAAGTTGGCAATATAACACTAAAATTATTAAATATTTTTTGGGCTATTTTCACAATGTTATTGATTTAAACACTTAATCGTCCATTTTAGGGGGTGAGTATTAAAGATAAAAATTAACTACACCAAATTTCACTATAAGTCACCGACCAAAAGAAATCTATCATCATTATAATTGGGTTTCAAATCTTACTAACAAAATTTTACCATAGCATACCTCTACTATAAAAGTCCCAATAGATTTCAGATATATTGAATGTCGAACTCATCGAGCGAGGTAAGAAAATTCTACCTGTTTCGAACTTGTTACTTTTTTATGTCCACCTGTTTTAATTTAAAATTTTCACAGCCCTACCTAAAATTCAATTAGGCCGTTCGACGTTATTCACCACAAAAGTAGAACTCATGTAGTTATATGAATGTTACCGAAAAACGTCGACGTACGAATTTTCAAAGTTGAAGAAAATCAACTATGGCAGAACTTGGATTTGAATTTTTCTTTTATTGAAAATAGAAACAAAACAAAAAGAAAAGAAAATATCAATTTTTAATAAGAATATGAAATATTTAAAAACATTTTATGATTTTGTTTCTCGATTTTGTTTAGTTCGCTAAGAGATATGGATTCGACGTATTTGGGTAATACGGCCGTACAAAACCTTTTGTCATAGTGGGGAAGTTGAATATTTTTGTACGCCTGTTGAAATATAGGTAACGTTGTCAAGCAGACGATATTGTATACGTCAGAAAGGTGAACTATTATTTTAGAAAAAAATCCTATTTTTAGAACAACAGCGTTTGATAACAAAAATATAGTATATTTGCTCTCAGAAACACAACACGTCTTCAATTTCAGATATTTTGATAATATATTGGTTACCCTTTTACAATATTTTTTCTATCAACCTTAATCGCCCTGACAATAGATCCGATGCGAAGTTTTTCATTTTAGTAAACATGAAATTTTGCATATTTTTCTTACAAATTTAATTATACCCTGACTTTATTGGTTTAATATTTTTTATATAAGCTTTTAGGGCTGATTTTATATAAGCTTTGCTGAAAGCTCTCCTACAAATCTCAACATGTTTTTACCATCCAAGAAATATGTAAATGAGTTTAAATAATTTCGCAAAAAAGGAAACCCAAAATCAATTGGATTTGAACGATGACCTTTTCAAATCATATATTGCATGCATGCACAGCTAAATTATCGTGGGTAAAGATCACACACACATAGTTTGGCTCTCTCTTTCCCTATCTCTCTCAATTTCTCTCTACCTGATATCAAACCATAGATTAACAAAATGTAGTAAACAATAAATTCCAAACTATGCTCCAAACTTTTGACACGCTCACTGCATTTGCGGAGCCATTCATAGACGACAAGCAAAAAGCTTTCTTATATTTTGCGGTTTTTTGGACAAATGCCCCATCATCGTCAGTTTGACAACAATAGACGACCAACAGAAATTTTAGTTATTTTCTTACTCTCCGTTTGATAACAACAACCCGATTTCAGTTTGGGTGGTTAGACGCGACGCGACGAGTTCATAAAACAATGAGTGTTGAAAAGTTGGACGCAATAATATTCGGTGCCACCGGTTTTACCGGTCAAGTGGTGGTCGAAGATGCCGTCGATATATTTAGGGATTTCAAATGGGGTATTGCAGGAAGAAATGAAGTAAAAATCAAATGAAAATTTCAATATGGTGGCGTGTAAAATAATTCTCTTTCCCTTTCTCTGCAGTCTAAACTGAAAGAGCTTTTGGTGAAAGTCGGCAAACGTACCCAACAAGATTTGAGTCATATTCCCATTATTGTGGCCGATGTTAGCGATCAAAAATCAATTGAAAATATGGCGAAAAAGTGCAAGGTTTGTTGATAATCTACATCATTACCTTTAAGAATGTATGTAGGCACAGTGTTTTGAAACCGATAAAAATACTTTTATTATTGCTATGATCAATTGAACGCAATTGTAGTATTTTCATTATATCTTTGAGTTAGGTTCATTTTGACCCCTAACCCTTACATTTAGGGGATTGGTGTCAATGGAAAAAAATATTCTAGACTAAATTTCACTATGGATCACCGCCCAATATGTAATATATATCAAAAAATATGGGTCTGAATTTGGCAACATTAACTGACATTATTATATATTTTTTGGGCTATATTCACAGTCTACTTGATATCAAAGAAAAAATAATCTACATTAAATTTCACTATAAGTCAGCGACCAAAAGAAATCTGTATATATATTACATATCAAGAAAATGTGTGTTCGAAATTATTAAATATTTATTTTTGACTTAGAGTAACTTCGAGTAAGGTTTTCAACGATAAAAAATAAAAACAAATTGTTTTCACAACATAGATTTGTTGGCTAAATATATTCCAGGTCTAACATTATTTCAAAAAACTCTAAACTGCGAATAAAAATAACTTGGCGGGTAAAGTGGACCAGTAAGTATGGGTAATGAGGATCAGTATGTTAAAGGTAGGTAGTGGTTTGGTTGTGATAAATTTCAATTTATTCCACTCTTGGGTAACAATGAATGCAAAACTATATGGGTTTATGTTTTGGAATAGCCCCAATTTAAGGGTACCGCCCCATTTGCGGTATTTTGAAGGTCCTTGCTTCATTATCCAACCGAAGCACTTGTAATTTTGCATATCGAGTTTTCAGAAGATAGAATACCTCCTCGCATATTAAATGCGCCCATATTTCGAACTCGTCCTCGTGAAAAGGTCCTACTTTTTATAGTGGTCCACATTACCCGACATTGAATATTTTTATTTAAAACATGTGAAAAAGCGTTAAGTTCTGCCGGGCCGAACTTTGGATACCCTCCACCATAAATATACTAAAAGGTAGTTGAAATGAAAATGTAGGAAAAAATAGGGAGATTTGTTACCATATACGACTACAAAATACAAAATTGCAGCGAATTTGGTTGAAAAACGCGCTCAAGAACCCCAAAATACCGAATATTGGGGGTACTCTTATATGGGGGCTACCCGAAAAAATGGACCTATATTCAAGATTTTTTGTGGATACATTTAGTACACTATAAGAACCCAACGAACCAAATTTCAGCGAATTCGGTTGAAAAACGCGGTCAATAACCCCAAAATACCGAAAATTGGGGGTACCTTTATATGGGAGCTATACCTAAACGTGGACCGATATATCCCATCTTCGAACTTGACCTGCCTGCAGACAAAAGACAACCCTATGCAAAATTTCAGCAATTCTCAATTCCTTCAGAAGATAGCGTGATTACAACAGACGGACGGACATGGCTAGATCGTCTTAGAATTTTACCCTGATCAAGAATATATATACTTTATAGGGTCGGAAATGAATGTTTCGATGAGTTACAAACGGAATGACAAAATTAATATACCCTCCATACTATGGTGGAGGGTATAAAAATTTATCGTCTTCAAAAATGAATAAAAATTAAAAATCACCGATTGTAATTGCAGCTAAACGTATATTTTTTATTCGGGAAAAAACAAAGTGTTGTGGTAAAAAAATGTTACAATCAGAGCTACAATTTCTACTACTACGCTTTCAACATTGCAATTATTTATTAAAAAGCAAGGTTGATGTTTGTTTTCACTAATTAGGAAAACATTTTTATCAAAGCAGCATTGACATATTTCAAGCATTTTCTTAGATATGGGGGGTGGTCCACATTAGACGCATAGTCCACATTACCCGAAGTTACTCTAATTCACAATATTTTTGAGTTGGGTTCATTTTGATCCATAACCCTTCATTTTAGCGGAGTGACGTAAATGAAAAAAATATTCTGTACCAAATTCCCCTTTAGGCCGTGGAATAAAGGACATCTTTATATATAATGGGTATATATAAACAGAAAATAATTGTTTTCGACTTGGGTCCATTTTAACTAACCACTAACCCTTGCTTTTAGTGGAATGATATTAAGGGGAAAGTATGCTGCGCCAAATTGCACAATAAATCACTGATCAAAAGAAATCTGTGTATATATACTGATGGCCAAAACTAAAGCAACTAAAATTGCATTTAATTAATGCCGCATAACTTTTTTCAAAAATATTGTATCGAATTTCAATCTTATAATAATTTCAATAAGCCTAAATAATATTTTAAAAATTATTTAGGCTTATTACAACGTTACCTAAAATCCGACGGGGCGTACAAAAATATTCCCCACTATGGCAAAATTTTGTGTACGGCCGTACTACCCAAAT
>NW_026874600.1:0-16860 GCF_032173495.1 Musca vetustissima
ACCATTAATATAAGGGTATAACAAAATGTATACGGATTAATCGATGTACAAAAGCAAATAACCAAAGCACTATCTTAAATATACTGAGATCAACATAGAGATATTTCTATCACCGGTGATTATTTCGTGTTGCTAACGGAATGACAAATGTAATATACATTCCACCATGCCGACACCATCAGTTTTCTTTACTATGGCTTTGGCAGTCTCCACTTATCAATACACCTTTTTACACATTTTCCATGGCCTAGAACACTAAAAACATATTAACAGTTAACAAAAAAAAAAACGTTTAAGGGTAACAGAAAACACTTAAGACAAAACAAATAACCGTAACGCCTTTACAAACTCCCCTCCACTACGTCAGAAATATTGATGCATTCATGTCTTTCACTTTCATTCCACTTTAACCTGGAGAAAGCAACAACTTATTTGTTGCCGGAAAAAAGAACGGCGCTATAAATCAAACATAATTGTTGGCCGCAACTCATTCTAAGCTAAATATTACAAACATCCACACTCATTCACCATTCCCGAAGAAGAAGAACGGCAACCAAAAAAAAACAATAAAAAAAAATCCCATCATCTGTTATTGACTTTCGTTTTGACGCCTTTTGTTATGATTATTAGTTAACACTTGCTATTGTGATTTTTTTTTTGTTATTGCTATTGTATCTGTGTGTGTGTTTTTTTTTGCTATTTTACTTTCATTTGAATATTATTTCATCATCATCGCCATCATTGGCATTTATAGTGTGACGTCTAATTTCCATCGCCACATACATTTTTGGAGTATGGATTTTTGGCCTTTTTTTGCTTTTGTCATCTTTCTTCACCCTTTCTACCTTCTTCCACATTTGTCCATTTCACTTTACTTTTACTATCAATACCATTAAGTGGCATATTACGACAATAGTATCTATTTTTGTGTTACGTCGTCTGGCCACTTCAGAAATAAATAATGCCGAACGAAAGCATTTCTTTGGTTTTTTTAAATCTTTTCAAGGGAGGAGGTTTGTTACAAACTATAATTAATTAGAGCAGTGAAGATGACAGGCAAAAATGAATAAATAAAAAAGAAAATACATAAAATGTGAAAAAGAAACACTTAAACAAGGGAGAAAATAATAATAACATAAAAATTTGTCATAAATAATGAAATAATAAAAAAGTGTGACACAAAACACGAGGCTGACCATGGCAAATTGTGACATTGACAATGAAAAAATAACCCAAGAAAAAAATACCATTTAACAATTAGTGAATTTTTTTTATAAAAAAATTTTTTACAATGACCACAATTTTTATATGTTCGGGGGGGATCCTATCCCAATTTTCTTAGGCATGTATTTACCATGGCAGTAATTTACCATGGCATAGTCCCCCTTTTAAAGTTTATATTGATTTTAGGTATTTTTTGAATGTCCACCTCATCGTTCGGACTTAAGGAAAATTTTACTTGACTCGTTGTTTTTTAATCTCTAGTTAAAATAATTTTAATTTTTTTTCGATAATAATATAAAACCAGTGAGCGGAACAGGTCGGACGGGGCCGACCATACCCTACACAACTACCACGGGAACTCAAATTTTCTACGGATGTTTATTCCAAGCATGGGCAATATTTCGGTGAAGATCACACCCTCTTGACCGATTAGAGGTAAACAGCACCCTTTTCCTCACACTGACATATTTTCCGACATTTACTAGTATTCAGTACAGCTATTGTCCAGATTCCCTTCACCGTGGGTTGTGTTGTGATGTTCGGCTTTCATTTGTGGTCTATTATCGACTCGAAAATAACACCAAAAATTAAGTTTTTCTTAACCCACCTCATTGAAAATTAATATCTGATCATCTCCGAAAATTATAGGCGTTGTCCTTGACCATAACTGGAACCTCATGGAACATTTAAAAGCGATCAGCGCTATAGTTTGTCTAGAGTGATAATAGGTTACTAAATAACATACGAATACGGAGATACCTGTAAATATTTAGGTGTAACTTCCACATCCGAGCACATACAACAATATAATTGGTCTTAATTTAAAGGTCAACCACTCATCTTGGGCATATGTCCTTCAGGGGTAAATATATACGCTATAGAGTACAAATTTTGTCATTTTTCATACAAAAGTCAGGGTTCATTTGACCCGCTAAATATTGACCGATCTTTATGAAAACAGGCATGCTTATTCTTTGGCCCAATCTCCTTCTCCATGGAAAACGAATCACGATGTTCGTGCGGCCTCTGGAACGACCAGAAAAACCGACAATAATTAAGTATTTGGTCCATTTCATCCCCTAAATATTAACCATTGGCCAGAACCTATCCTACATGCAAATTTCGGCCTATATCGTGTTTACAAATTATAATGGACAGACGGACGGACACACATGTCTATATCGACTCAGCTAGTCGAGATATGATGATCGGTATACTTAAAGGTGGGTAAAGTACTAGGACCAATATTTCGCGGCGTTACAAACTTTTGGGGCTGTACAAAGCATATAATACCCTCACAACATAGTTGTGTAGGGTATAAATATATTTATTGCCTATGTTTGCACTTTAAAACATAACACTTTCACCATGATAAATCATATTTTTATCTCGCATTTTATTTTGCATAGTTTACACATTTCAATTAAATCATAAATAACTCATCTAAATAGATCTCTTTATTTTAATAACTTTGCAAAAAAATAATAATAAACAAACAAGAGCACTTTGAAATAAAGAAATAAAAAGCAAATGTTCGTGTCTTAAGTCTTTGTGTATATATCAATTAATTACTTACTTTACTTTAAACAAACACATAAAAAAAGTACCATAACAATAATTGTTCTATTTTCTTGGCCACTTTTTTTAATTCTTGTTTCTAATCCAACAACCAGATTTAGATTAAATCTATGAAAATACGTGTTTTTTGTTGTGACGATCATATTTTTTTTTTGAAAATAAAATTGTATTGTTGTACGGATATTTCGATTATGAAATTCTTTAGAAAAATATCTATAAATATGTTCTAAAGAATATTAGAGCTGATATATGTCCACACAAACGTTTTTCATTTGATAGGTCATTTTCCAAGGGTCGTCAATTAGATCCAATAAAATTAGATAAAAATGTTTTTCATATGATATCATTATTTAGAAAGGTTTCAGTTTCAAAAAACCAATACTGGAAATATACAATGTCTGTGAATGATTTCTTGTTTCTTTCGGAAGAAAAAAAAACAAACTAACAACAACAAATATATTCCAAAACAAACCAAATTCCAAAATGTTACTTTTTATTATTAAATTTTTATTTTCAAAAAAAAAAAAATAAATAAAAAATCTCATTTTCAAAACTCCAAACACGTCTTAACGGTACACGATTTATAGAATAACATTTAAATACTACATAGCCACTCAGTCACTTCATATATATGTCTTGAACAAAAAGTAAACTTGAATGATATGCCAAACCATAAATGGTGCTTCCGTTTTTTATTATTTTTTGTGTATTTTGGGAGGAAGAGTAGAAAAAAAGAAAAAGTGTTTTGGTTTTTTTGATGCGTCGAAAAAACGTTTTAATATGTTTTAATTTCGAACAATGAAGACCATAACAAAAGCTATTTGACCATAAAAAATGTGTTAGTGTGTTAAACAAAACAAAAAAGAGTTCAGTTTATTAACATCCCAGTACAGTAATGTGATCGTCACAACAAGAACCACGTATTTTTTTAGATTTAATCTAAATCTGGTTGTAGTGATTTGAGAAACCAGAATTAAAAAAGGTGGCCGGAATTTAAAATAGAACAATTATTGTTATACTATACACGTAGTTAATTAATTGATATATATACAAAAGACTTAAGACACGAACGTTGTTTTTTATTATTTTATTTCAAAGTGCTCTTGTTTATTTATTATTATTTTTTTGCAAAGTTATTAAAATAAAGTGATCTATATAGATGAGTTATTTATGATTCAATTAAATGTGTAAACTATGTAAAATAAATGGGAGAAAAAATATGATTTATTATGGTGCGAAAGTGTTATGTTTTAAAGTGCAAACATAGGCAATAAATATATTTATACCCTACACAACTATGTTGTCAGGGTATTATAGCTTTGTGCGCTTTTAAATGTTCCATGAGGTTCCAGTTATGGTCAAGAACAACGTCTATAATTTTCGGTGTTGATCATATATTAATTTTGGAATGAGGTGGACCGAAAACTTAATTTTTGGTGTTATTTTCGAGTCGATCTATAGACCACAAATGAAAGCCGAACATCACAACACAACCCACGGTGAAGGGAATCTGGACAATAGCTGTACTGAATACTCGTAATGTTCGGAAAATATGTCAGTGTGAGGAAGAGGTACTGTTTACCTCTAATCGGGCAAGAGGGTGCAAATATCACGAGATATTGCCCAGTCTCGGAATAAACATCCGCAGAAAATTTGAGTTCCGTGGTAGTTGTGTAGGGTATCGTATGGTCGGCCCCGTCCGACTATACTGTTCCGCTCACTGGTTTTATATTATTATCGATAAAAAAAATTAAAATTATTTTAACTAGAGATTAAAAAACAACGAGTCAAGTAAAATTTTCCTTAAGTCCGAACGATGAGGTGGACATTCAAAAAATACCTAAAATCAATATAAAATTTAAAAGGGGGACTATGCCATGGTAAATTACTGCCAGGCGAAAACTGTATACTAATTAATAGGCACATGCCTAAGAAAATTGGGATAGGATCCCGAACATATCAACAATTGTGCTCATTGAAAAAATATTTTTATAAAAAAATTCACTCTAATTTTAAATCGTAATTTTTTCTTGGGTTATTTTTTCATTGTATCAATGTCACAATTTGCTATGGTCAGCCTCGTGTTTTGTGTCACACTTTTTTTATTATTTCATTATTTATGACAAATTTTTATGTTATTATTATTTTCTCCCTTGTTTAAGTGTTTCTTTTCACATTTTATGTATTTTCTTTTTATTTATTCATTTTTGGCCTGTCATCTTCACTGCTCTAATTAATTATGTTTGTAACAAACCTCCTCCCTTGATTCGAAAGAAAAAAAAAAAACCCAAAAGAAATGCTTTCGTTCGGCATTATTTATTTCTGAAGTGGCCAGACGACGTAACACAAAAATAGATACTATTGTCGTAATATGCCACTTAATGGTATTGATAGTAAAAGTAAAGTGAAATGGTGGAATGTGAAGAGGGTGGAAAGAGGTAAAGAAAGATACACAAAAGCAAAAAAAGGCCAAAAGAATTCATACTCCAAAAATGTATGTGGCGATCAAAATTAGACGTCACACTATAAATGCCAATGATGGCGATGATGATGAAATAATATTCAAATGAAAGTAAAATAGCAAAAAAAAAAAAACAAAAAAAAACAAAAAAAAACACACACACACACAGATACAATAGCAATAACAAAAAAAAATCACAATATCAAGTGTTAACTAATAATCATAACAAAAGGCGTCAAAACGAAAGTCAATAACAGATGATCGGGATTTTTTTTATTGTTTTTTTTTTTTGGTTGCCGTTCTTCTTCTTCTTCGGGAATGGTGAATGAGTGTGGATGTTTGTAATATTTAGCTTAGAATGAATGCCGGCCAACAATTATGTTTGATTTATAGCGCCGTTCTTTTTTCCGGCAACAAATAAGTTTTTGTTGCTTTCTTCAGGTTAAAGTGGAATGAAAGTGAAAGACATGAATGCATCAATATTTCTGACGTAGTGGAGGGGAGTTTGTAAAGGCGTTACTGTTATTTATTTTGTCTTAAGTGTTTTCTGTTACACTTAAACGTTTTTTTTTTTTTTTTTTTTTTTGTTAACTGTTAATATGTTTTTAGTGTTCTAGGCCATGGAAAATGTGTAAAAAGGTGTATTGATAAGTGGAGACTGCCAAAGCCATAGTAAAGAAAACTGATGGTGTCAGCATGGTGGAATGTATATTACATTTGTAATTCCGTTAGCAACACGAAATAATCACCGGTGATAGAAATATCTCTATGTTGATCTCAGGATATTTATGATAGTGCTTTTCGATATTTCCTTTTGTACATCGATTAATCCGTATACATTTTCGTATACCCTTATCTAATGGTAACCGCCAATATTCGCCCACGCTTTCTAATCGAATTGCCAGTAATTTGGTATTTTGGGATCTATTTTTGTAGAACATTTCTCTACCAAAAGTTATCAATATTAACCTAAAGGAATTCGGAAATTCTCCATATAATTTTATTCTCAATATTAGTGATTTTAAACAGATTTTCAATTAAAATTTGCTTCAATTTCCTATTATTGATTATTTTTGAGTTGAAAATCTCCGAACCAAAATTCCTCATCATTGACCATTGATCATTATTTTGGGAACAGCTTTCAACAGAATTAGCTATAGTTTTATATTTTGGATTCTTGTTGTGTGGAAAATCTGTCCTCTAAAAATTATTAATATTTGTCCAGGTTTCTTCATAGCCCACCTAAATCGGTATCACCAATATTACATTGGGGATATTAGACAGGGTTTTCAACGGACTTGGCTCTTATTTTTATATATTAATATTGGCTGTATATCAATATTGGCTGAAGTTTTGGGGTAGAATTCATGTAACGTTTCCCCCTGTATCTGGTATTTCGTGGTCAACCAAATTGGCTGTAGTAAATATTTTCATTGGGTAGTAAATATTTATCAATATCGGTACACGTTTTTGTTACAGCCCCTCTATATACTGATTCCAGAAATTTTCGGGGTTTTAAAGATTTCAGGCATGGATATTTGCTGTAATAATATTTTATTATTTTTTTTTAAGTTACCAATATTAGTCATTTATCAAATTCACAAAATTTTATCACTTTGGTGGGTAAAAAAATTCTTCGCAGAAATATTTTTTCTAGAGCCAAAATGTGCGTAGAGTTTTAAAACCTATTTTTTTAAAAAATTACCATAAGCCCGATTTTTAAAAAATATTTTTTGGAAGAACCTCCATAACTTTTATTTAAAAACTATTTTTTTCATGAATCGTCTTATGTTGAGTTTTTATTTTAAATTATGGATTTTCTGTTCTGGCCAATGAAAACCCCTATTGTTTTTTGTTGTAATGATCGGTTAATATTTAGGGTATGAAATTAAAATGAATGAGATCAGGCCAAAGAATAAGCGTGACCGTTTTGATAAAGATCGGTCAATATTTAGCGTGTCAAATGGACCCAAACTTCTGTGTGAAAAATTATAAAATGTTGCATTCTTTGGCGTATCTATTTACTCTTGGAAGACATAGGGCGGAGAAGTTGATAATATATACAAGAGAAGTTGTTGGTCTTTAAATCGATATCAATTACATTGATATATGCACTCAGATGTGGGAGTTATACTTAAATATATAAAGGTGTCCAAATATTTAATATTATACTACTAGAGAGCTGAAATGTAGCGCTGATCGCTTTGAAATTTTCCTTGAAGTTCCGATTAATGATGACGTTGAACGAAAACCTTTTTTATCCGATTTTCTAGTCGCTTTTGAGGCCATTATTATATGCAGAACTTTACAAATTTTGTTTACATGATGATCGGTCAATATTCCGAGGGTGAAATCAAGCAAAACCTAAAGTGACCAAATATTTATTTTATGGCGTAAATATTTACTTCAGGAAAACAGGATTTGGAAAATATGCCATGTTTTGAACCGAATTCGCGGTAATTTTATTTTTTTTACAAAAAAATCCCAATATCGAGTCCACATAGTATCCATATAATGATACCTCTAATTGGCCCTAATTCGAGTTCTCATTGAGTGTCAAGATTTCTTACAAAAATTATAAATACCTTTCGGCATGTTCAATTTATTTTTAAATATTTGTCCAATGGCCACCACTAGTGCGAATAAAAAAATCTCGATTTATGATAATTTTCTCCATCATCTCTTCATTGCAAAATCTTAAATTTCAATTTCGTACGTCATTTCCCCCCAAAAACACATACCAAAAGAAATATATGTTAATAAACTCAATGCGATATATATATATATATATATATGTGAATAAATTTTGGATAATTTCATTGGCTGTTGTATACAATTAATTTAATTTTCATAAATTAATCGTATCAACGTAGCCTCTTCGCTGAAAAAATTAAATCTCGTCGATGAAATGCTACAAAAGAAAACCACAGCTCAAAGAAAAAACCAAAAACTAAGGCAATAGAAGTAAGAGTTCAATGTCCGTTTGTTTGTACGGCAGAGTGTGTGTGAACAACGAAAGTATTGTTGTAGGAGTTGCATAAAATATAATAAATGTTATTGTTTGTTGCTCTCAACAAATTAGATTTGTTATATGGAGACATAAATTGGTGCGGTTTTTTTTTTGTGGAGAAAGAAAGATGAGAAAATGATCACAAAAAAGAGAATAAAATATGTATCAAAAAAAAAAAAAAAAAAAAACATAGGCGGCCCAATGAAGTCATAATATTTATTTTGATATATTTTGAACATGTTTAATATCTAAACATATTTCTCTATTCCCCTCTCATTCAATTCACTCGTAAAATTTACATGCTGAAGAAAGTTTTTTATTTTCACAACTTTTATACAAAAGACTTAAGACGCGAACTTGGCATACTTCTATCAGATTAACTCACTAAGCTGGGAGAAAAATGTTTGGATTTTTTAATCTTTTTTCAGCGCCTACTTTTCTATAAATTAAATCGAAAAATGGAAAAGTCCTGAAAATATTCTATTTTTACAATGTTGATACAAAAGACTTAGGACACGAACTTCACACTTTTATCAGCTACTTCACTAATTCATATGAAAAATGGCCAAAAAGTTAGATGACCTTTCATATTTCCATGGAAAGATGTTGTATGGAAACAGGGAAGATAATAGGTCAATATATAATCAATTGCTATAATAAAAATTACATATTTAAAATATGTGGTTTAAACTAATAAACAGAAATTAATTTATAATATCTTCTTTACATTTTGCTGTGATATCAATCACAAGCCTACATGTCCATCCCTCCACAATCACACTCGTTATGATTATCTTCAGTATCATTATTATCCGATGCTCATCATTTTTATTGAATCGTAACCTCTACGATTTGAACTCCATCACCAAGAGCTATGTTTGTGTGTGTGTTAGTTTAACACAAACCATAAATTCCACCTGCTAACATTTTATTGTCTTATAACTGGTTTTGAAGTTCTATGAACTTTTAAAGAAACTAAAACTAAACAGTTTTTCTTACGATGAAAAAAAAAACCGAAAAATCCCCCCATAGCTTTACACAGCAGGAGATGTGGTTAATCTCAACGGATTATGTGAACTGAAAAGTGAAAAATGAAGCCAATGAAAATAAAAGTGTTTGCTATTTAAGCGAATAAACAGCTTTAAAACTATTAAAAATAATAGGGTTACTTAGATTATAATGATATACATCATTCGGAAATGTTGTGGAGAAGAACTGTTGTTATGGGAATGAGATTAATGTGAATCATACTTTCACTACAGAAGGAGGGTAGAAATTATAGAACACAATTAGATTAGCGGCATATTTCACATTTTTACTTGGAAAGGGAAATCATTATTATCAATTGAAATATTGCACATAATTATAGCATAGTAAATATCAGAAGGGATATAAAGAAATGATAGCTGGTTAATAATAAACATTTGTGGGTTAATATTGTTATAACAAAAATCTGCTTTGAAAATAATTTTCTACGGAGTGATGATAAATTTCGAACCACCCTTGACTGTACTTCCCAGATGCAATTTTTTTTTAATTTTGTAATCACATATTTTATACAAATTTTGATAATTGGGAAAAATGGATTCAAATTTATTTTTCTTGGAAGGGGAACATCACATTTTCCTACTCCCAAAATTTAATAATAGGTAATATATACGAATTATCTACGTTACGACCTTTGTAAAGCCACATTGCAAAACATGCCTGATGAGCCACTTAACCAACGGCGAAATTCGCGGAATTTCTTTGATAGCTAAACTTCGATCACTAAGCTCGATTCGAAAGAAAAAATAATAAGAAATCTGTGAAATGTATTTATACCCTACTCAACTATGTTGTCAGGGTATTGTAGTTTTGTGCAGCACCAAGAGTTTGTAACGCCGCAAAATCTTGATCCTAGACCCACCTTTAAGTATACCGATTGTCATATATCGACTAGCTGAGTCGATCTAGACATGTGTGTCCATCCGTCTGTCCATTAGAATTTGTCAACACGATGTAGACCAAAGTTATGGACCAATCTTCACGAAATTTTGAATATAGGATGGGTTTTGGCCAATGAAGACCCCTATTTTTTTTGGTAAAGATCGGTTAATATTTAGGGCTTAAAATTGACCAAATAATTAATTTTGGTCGTTTTTTCTAGTCACTCCAGAGATCGCAAATATGGTCCACACATCGCGAAATTTTACATAGGTATGGGGATCGGGTCAAAGAATAAGCATGCCTGTTTTGATAACAGGGGTCAAATTGACCCTGATTTTTGTGTGAAAAATTACAAAATTTGTATAGACCCGAGAAGTTTACAGTATATCCAAGAGGAGTGGTTGGCCTTTAAATTGATACCAATTATATTGTCGTATGTTCTCGGATGTGGAAGTTAAACTTAAATATTTTTAGGTGCTTACATATTCAGATATTATTCAGTTACCCATTAACATTAGAGGGCAGAAATATAGCGCTGATCGCCTATCAGTTATAGTTAATGAAAATGCCCATAATTTTCGGTGATGATCACATAAAAAATTTGGGATGTTTTATCGATTCGATATATAGGCCACAACCCACGGTGAAGGGAATCTGGACAAATAATTAAAAGGGCTGTACTAAATATAGGGAATATTCAGAAAAGTAAGGAAGAGGTGCTGATTTCTAATCGGCTATGCAAATATCACCAAATATTGCCCCGGCTTGAAATAAACAACAGCAGAAAGTTAGAGTTCCATGGTTGCTGCGTAGGGTATCGAATGGTTGGCCCCGTCCGACTATACTGGTGTTTTTTTATACCCTTCACCACACTGTGGTACAGGGTATTATGTCTTTGTGCATATGTTTGTAACAGGCAAAAATAATCGAGATAGACCCATGGTTCCTTTTGAGAATATGCATAGAATCACTTTCTAAGTCGATTTATGCATGTCCGTCCGTCCGTCCGTCTGTCTGTCTGTCTGTCTGTCCATGTTAAATTGTAAACAAAGTACAGGTCGCATTTATGATCCGAATTGGATGAAATTTGGCACAGGTCACTTATTCGGCCCAAGGACGAACCCTATTGAAATTGGGAAAAATCGGTTCAGATTTAGATATAGCTCCCATATATATATTTAACCGATTTAATGTAAACGGTCCCTATATATCTTTCGATTTGCACGAAATTTGGTACAGGCTAATCATTTAGGCCTATAATGATGTCTGCCAAGTTTCGTGAAAATCGGTCCAGATTTAGATATAGCTCCCATATATAGTTTCGTCCGATTTCAGGTAAATGGTGCCCCAAAGTCCCTATATATCTTTTGATTTGCACGAAATTTGGCATAACGCACTAAATTAAGCCTAGAGTGATGTCTGCCAAGTTTCGAGAAAATCGGTCCAGATGTAGATATAGCTCCCATATATAGGTTCGTCCGATTTCATGTAAATGGTGCCCCAAAATCCCTATATATCTTTTGATTTGCACGAAATTTGGCATAACGTACTGAATTAAGTCTAGAGTGATTTCTGCCAAGTTTTGAGAAAATCGGTTTAGATTTAGATATAGCTCCCATATATAGTTTCGTCCGATTTCATGTAAATGGTGCCCCAAAGTCCCTATATATCATTCGATTTCCACGAAATTTGGTACAACCTAATCATTTAGGTCTAGAATGATGTCTGCAAAGTTTCGTGAAAATCGGTCCAGATTTAGATATAGCTCCCATATATAGTGTCGTCCGATTTCATGTAAATGGTGCCCCAAAGTCCCTATATATCATTCGATTTGCACGAAATTTGGCATAACGTACTGAATTGAGCCTAGATTGATGTCTGCGTTGTTTCGTGAAAATCGGTCCACATTTAGATATAGCTCCCTTTTATTAAAGATTGATTTTAAGTACTTGACGCACCAAGGAACCAATAGGAACAAAACGTTCTGAAATTAGTATAACGTATCCTGTGACAAGCTTGTTTGAAATCGCTTAATATTTGGCCCGATATCAAGTAAATTGGGCCTCAAACTTCTCATGTTAGTCAGTTTGACATCAAATTTTGCACAACGTACAAAATTGAGCATAGAATTATGTAGTTTCGTTTTCTAGAAGTACAGACATAGCCCAACGGATGACCTATTTATATTTGTTTGAAGTCGATTTACATACATTATGGATAGATCTACGTAGATTCACATTTAGATAAATATCACATGTTTTATTTCATTCAAGTACATGCTAATAGTCCTGTTTAATATACCCATAGTGGTGAAGGGTATCATATAGTCGGCCCCGTCCGACTTTACTACTTTCCTTACTGGTTTTTTTTTTGTGAATTTTTAATTTAATAAAATTGTATTTCTATACATTTGTATCTTTATTCCGTAATATTATTTTAAGATATATTCCGAATCTAATACCCAAAAGCGTAATTATTTATTTTACTAATTAAATTATTTTCGCTTTTTTACAGGTACGTAAAATACATGTTTGTAAGACTCTATATTTGAAATTCGTTAGTATAAATGTGTATAAAATTGGAGTTTAATAACTGCCTAGAAGGTGTATAAGCCGCCAGCATAATGAAGTCCTTTCAAATAATGCCTATATTTAGTGTATAGAAACCAAACAAATGTTCATCTATTAATAGACAAAGATTCAGTCTGCAGAATTCACCGAATTTAATCTGCAGAAATTATTTTATATTCTCACATCTAAAGTCATCACCGAGTACATGTTAAATTTGTCATTTTATTCGAAACACCTCAAAATATTTGTCGAAGATTATTGATCGGAATAAAAGTTTTATTTAGCCATGTCCATTTATCTCTCTATTGAGATTACCATAGAGCTCCAAATATTTGAGAAAGAGATTTGAAATTTGTCACATAAATTGCGAATACTCCTAAGGTTTTTGGTATTGAAAATTGAATGTCCTTGTTTACATTTTAGTATAGCCCATATTTGGTAACATTTTTAACTAAATTGTCTGTACTTTTTGGTGTTTTGGGTTCTCATTGGATGCCAACTTTTTCTACAAATAGTTCTCTACATAGACACCATATATTGATACCCCTATTATTTTGGGGATTTTTGGTATGTTTTATAACCGAATTGCCCGTAATTTGGTGTTTTGTGTTCTTATTAGTTAGACAATTCCCCTAGTTAAAAATTGACCCGTGTTGTGGCATAGCCCCTATATATTGGTACTGCATCGGTTCACATTTTGGTATAGCCCATATTTGGATACATTTTTAACTAAATTATCTATATTTTTGGAGGTTTGGGTTCTCATTGAATAACAACTCTTCCTACAATAAGTTCTTCATATAGTATAGGCGCCATATACCGATACCCCTAATATTTTGGAGATTTTGGGCAAGTTTTATAACCGAATGGCCTGTAATTTGGTGTTTTGTGTTCTCATTAGTTAGACAATTCGCCTAGTTAAAAATGACCCGTGTTGTGGCATAGCATATTGGTACTACTAGAATAGGGTATTTTGGGCACTTTGAAAACGTTTTCAACCGAATTGGCTCGGATTTGATATTTTGGGTTCTCGTAAGGGTAGAAAATCGTTCTAACAAAAATTATAAAAATTTATCCACTTCTTAGGATAGCCCCACATAGCAATACCTCCTAAAAATGACGTTTTTTAGATTTTTAACTCTCTAGCCAACAAAATTGCCTGTAGTTTGGTATTTCGGGTTCTCCTTGGACAGCAAATCTTCCCACAAAAATATCAATATTGGTCCTCATTTTAGTATGTATATACCTCTAATTTTCTGTATTTTGAGAATTTGAGGCGCGTTATTTCAAACACATTGACTGTTATTGCATATTTTGGATTCTCAATGTGTTGAAAATCCGCCTAACAAAAATTACCAATATCGGTCCACTTTTTGTCTATCTCCCACCTATAATCGGTATTTTAGGGATTTTGGGCCGCATTTTCCAACGTTTCTGGCTGTACAGTTTTTGTAGTTGACAAAACGGTAGAGTTTGTAATTGTTGTTCCTGAAGTTGTTCGATATTTTTCGGTTCGTTCCGCAAAAGGAACTGGGTCATTTCTTTCGTTCTATAGTTCAATGTTAAACCGTTCATTGGTAGATGCTAGTAGTTTCGGTAAATAAACTAGAAGATCTGGATGAACGATTATATTAAAAGGAAATATATAAACGCCTAGTATCGACTGTTCCTGGTTTCGAATAGTTCCTTTGAATTACTTCGTATACCACATATAATGGTATCACATAGTGCTTGTTAATTTGAGAGTTTCAGGCATCTTCTTTGAATTAAGGTCTCATATATAGGCCCATCCCCTTGACAAGTATGTTGATAGACCTAGGTGCATTTTCCAACCGAAGTGAACATATTATAGTATTATGAAGTGGCCGTAATTTGGCATTACGGGACCATGGTGGACAAACAGCATTCAACATAAATCTATGTTTCTTCATAGATTTATATCTAGAAAAACCATGTTGCGGTTACAGAAAATTCTTCTTTTACAGGAAATCTTGTAGTAGGCACTGAAGGTCATCAATTACCCAATTTTAAAACCGCGTGTGGTCCCCGTTTTCAGTATTTTCTCTAGGAGATTTTACATTAGATGTTCAAACAATTATTGTAGTGTATGGAGGGAGCATGATATTGACGGGCATTTATCGGTATTTGAAATTCTATATATTCTAATTTCCCTAAAATAGAAGGCCATAGTTTTGTGTTGTAAAACAATTAACTACTACTGACAGCATTCCAAATTTCTGAAAGTACTGACATGACCCTGAACACTGGTTAACCTCCATTTTGGTATTTATACTTAATAAAAACAAAAGACTTAAGCAACGAACCTCATATCAAACTTCAGATTTCTTCTCAGTAAGAAATAGGCACATTTGGTATTTTTCTACTTTATTGTTGTTATCTGGTTAATTCCGGTAAATATTTGGAAAAAAACCAAAAAAGCTAAGATTGTCTCAGATAATTTTCAATTGGAAACAAATCGATTAAAAAAATAAAAAATACATTTAGTGAGACTTTGATTTGTACATTAGCATTTAAAGCCAGTAAATATATATATATTTTATTTAGAAAACCGTTATAAATATACCACAACAAAGCATACCAATTTAATAAAAATTTCTAAAATTATAAAAATTGTGAATTTGAATTTATAATAGTGCCTAAAATCAAAAGACTTAAGAAACGAACTTTGGTAAAAAATACACACATACTACAGTTGGTCGTTCACAAACGTTTAAAATAATATCAACAACTTTGTAGTAATAAAGATGAAATACTTAGGCACTGGCCTAAACCCACGACAATTTGGCTGACAAAAAAAAAAAAAAAACTACAACAACTTCAAAGATGCTGGCATAACGTCCACCATAACATTTCGCCAAAAAAAAGATGACGCACACCGGCCTCTTAAAACACCTTTAAATATGGTAATTTCAAAACCATAAGAAAACTAGTTTGCCCAAAAATAAAACTGGCAATCATAGTTTGTTTGGTGGTGTCTCCGAAAATTCCCCATCGACAAAATGACAAACTGTGAACTTCAAAAATATTTATATAAAAATATTCAACTTAAGTCTACGCAAAATTATGGTGAAACGAACATATGTTTGGATTTAGAAAACAATTGATGCCCAAGACTGGTTTATATTTATGCTATTGTTGTCTTCTGCTAATAATTCAAAAAAAAAAAAATCGCTTTTCTTCTAATGAAGTGAGTCAGACATAAATTAACGCTTAAATATAAAACAATTAATTAGTGGCGAAAAAGAAACCCAAACGAATTCATTGGATTAAGCTGTGAAGTTGTCGTGATGTGTGTTTTCGTATTAATTTATGACATTTAAAAAGAAACGAATTTTATGCCTAAGTCATAGGCCTAAAATATTTTTATTTTTTTAGTTTTAAAAAGAAAAAGGAGGGAAAATAGTAGCGAACATATATTCATTATGACATTTTTGTTTTTGCAAATTTTACTCTTTGTTTTATTTTTAGAAGTAGCTATTCTTTGAAGGGGGCAATTCTTTGGAATTTGGGAAGCAAGTTTTTTAATCTGAATATTCAGTAGTTTTTTCTTGAGCCCTCTTTTCGTAATCTTGAATTTTTTTCTAATTTATTCAGATTTTTTTCGAGCTCCCCTTTATCATAATCCTTCCTTCTCTCAATTACCATATCAAGTTCAATGACATAATCTCTGACCACTTATTTAAATCACTTTAAGCCCAAGAGGCTTTTCTTGGTGTTGCCAAAGAATGTTATTATAATATTTTAAATTTTTGTTGTTGTTTCTTTTCTTTTTTTATATTTTCAAAAACTATTAAATTGATTTATTGTAGGTGTGTAAACAGGAAGTTCGAGTGGACTATTAATATATATCATATAGGCTGGGTTGACAAATTACAATACTGCCAATTAAGTCTAATTATGTTCATGGTGTCAGTTTGACATTGAACATGATTTTGTGTTCAATGAAATATTCGAGTGTCCGTCATAATCTTAAACCCCTTAGGCTTTCAATAAATATTATACAAAATTGTCTACATGTTATTGAAATATGAAGATTATTATATATTTTGTTGGTGTTGGTATTTTGA
>NW_026874601.1:0-16583 GCF_032173495.1 Musca vetustissima
ATAGTCTCATATAACTTTGTAATCTAAATTACAGTAGTATCAGTCCACTTTTTGGATCTTACAGATTTTAGGAAAAATCCACATAAAAAATTGCTGAAGTTTGTATTTGGTGTACGTAATGGGTTACATAAATCGGTTTGTAAAATTATCGGTATATGCCCACTTTTTGGTACGTTCCCTATATTTTCATTGCATGTATCTGCCAGTATAACTATGGTGGAGGGTATCCAAAGTTCGGCCCTGACGAACTTAACGCTTTTTCACTTGTTATTTTTGTGTACTCTTTTCATTTTCGTTTTCACATATTCTTTGCTGCGTTTCGGGGCAACGTTTTATGAATGCTCACAAAGAAATGGACGAAATTAAAAAGAAAATCTCATGAGAGATATGAAACAAAGCAGAGCAAACCTTTTGTATCAGATGAGTCATTAAGTTAAAGTAATTTTGGGAATATTATTGTTTTTAATTTCGAATTGATAGCGTTATTCTGGGAAATTGTAATTATTGTCTCCTTATGGACATGGTTTGATGATAAATGATAAATGTAAACAGGAAATATGCGTTATTGCATGGAAATAAAAAAAGAGAAAGAAAAGAGAAATTTGGTTAAAATTTTTCTTGGTTTTTATACCTTTAATGCGGACATTGGAGTACATATATAAGTCTGGGTTAAATACTAAAATTCAATAAAAATGTATGAATGTTTGAAAATATTTATTAGACTCAAATAATTATTTCTGTTTAAATGCTAACATGATTACAGCAGGAGGACCGGCAATTGTATGTTTCCCCACGCAGATGGGTCAAACCCCATTGTATCTTTCATTATCAAAGATTCACGATGATCTGCCAATATTTCAACCTAATTTTATCATTGTTTACATAATTACTGCTTCGATTTATTTTCTGACAAATTTTCAATTATATTGAAATAGGAACTCTTTAAAATTTTTTTCAACGATGGATTGTTAATTGTCTTTATAAAAACGACCCTACTGTTCATAGTATTCTGCCTGCATACCATTCTACATTTGTGTTTCTAGTTTGAATACATGGCAAAACTTAAATAAACAACAGTATCTGCATCATTGCTCGCTTCCGTGCCACAATTTACAACAATGTGATGCATTCATAGTTGAGAAAATGTTTCACAATTTGCTACTGTTGCTGGGTTTTGCTCCACAAACAAACACCACCTATACCTATAGTTCCCGTATGTAAGTCAGATGTTATTGTCGAGTTTTGTTTCTTTCGTCGCTCTGCAGCATGACAATGTTATGTATGATTATTGGAGTGTATTGGCGATGTACCTCCATCAACATAAATTAAGGATAACCCAGTCAGTGGCACACATTCCGTGTGAGTGCACATTCGCACACAACAGAAACCAGTAAGGAAAGTGGTAATGTCGGACTGGGCCGACTATATGATACCCTTCACCACTTTGGGTATATTCTATATATGTATCCTTACAGACGTAGAGTGTTTGTTATATATCTATATCTGAACCGATTTCAGGGAAACTTGCCAGAGACTAAGTTATATTACTTCAGTACGTTGTGTCAATCGGCCTACCTACGCATCTTTTCACAGACCTTAGCAACAACGCTCTAGACTTAATTCAGTACACTATACCAAAATTCGTGCAAATCGAAAGATATATAGGGACTTTGGTGCACCAATTACATAAAATCGGACGAAAATATATATGGGCGTTACATCTAAATCTGAACCGTTTTTCACGAAACTTAGTACACGTCATTCTAGACTTAATTATGTACGCTATGCAAAAAATTCGTGCAAATGAAAATATTTTCATTGACTTTGGTGCACCATTTACCTAAAATCGGACGAAGATATATATGGGAGCTATATCTAACTCTGAACCAATTTTCACGAAACTTTGTACACATTATTCTAGACCTTATTCATTACGATGTGCCAAATTTCGTGTAAATCGAAAGATATATAGGGACTTTAGTGGACTATTACCTAAAATCGGGCGAAACTACATATATGGGAGCTATGTCTAAATTTGAATCGATTTTCACTAAACTTTGCACACATCATTCTAGACTTAATTCTGTACAAGACTTTGTTACACCATTTACCTTAAATGGGACGAAAATATATATGGGATCTATATTTAAATCTGAACCGATTTTTCCCAATTACAATTTAACATGGACAGACGGACGGACGAATGGACATGCATAAATAGATTCAGAAAGTGATTCTATGCATATTATCAAAAGGAGCCATAGGTCTACCTCATTATTTTTGTTACAAACATATGCACAAAGACATAATACCATGTACCACAGTGTGGTGAAGGGTATAAAATGGATTACACAAACCCATATCCATTCAAAGCCAACAGACCAACCCACACACCTATTCTTTTAGATTATAGTAGCTCGAGAACAATGTAGAACTGACGTCCAATGAGAACGCGTAGGATTCTGCGGCAAAAATGAGGTAAATGTATGCGTACACCATCATCATCTACTCACAATTCATACACAACAGAAACAAAATGGGCAAATACATTGGTTTGGCGCACCCCATCACGGATACTGTTAAAAACAATGTGCATAACATTAAAATTATCCTTGGTGTATGTTACACGACCGGCAGTGTTATGAAAGAAATGTCATGTGATGTATGTTTCACCCGTTGCATTTTTGAGTTAAATTCAGCAGATTTTAAGGGCACGAACAAATTTAAAACAGGGATTTTCTATAGTGAGATTTTAGAAATATTCTCTATGATCAGGAATTTTCTTTGAAAAAAATTCTTTGTGATGCTCCATCATAGATGTCGACTTTTCTATAGAAAAGTTATACCTCAGCACAGACGGCCGAATTTTCTATGGAAAATTTTCTTTATGATACCTCACCACAGATTTCGAAATTTTATATAGAAAATATTCTCTGTGATACCCCACTGGAAATTCTAATGGGGGAATTTACTATAGAAAATTCATTATTCATTATTCACATTCACCTTATTTTTTCTGCACGTAGTATTTCTTTCAAGCCCCTGCATACATTTAATAAATTGCTATGCTGACAAAAAATTCTCAACATGGTTGTTAGTTACACGTGATGTGAACATACTACTAAAACTGAACAATAAAAACTCAGCGTGGTAGTCTTCTATTCATATTCTAGGGATGCATAAGAAGACAATGCAAAGAAAAATATATTTCCGTTCGAGCCTGTGGCTATGTTTACTTTTGGTTTAGGACCAAACAATGACAGTACATTTTTCTATAGAACAATTGTGGTAAACTACTCTTTTTTTTTTTTGCAAATTGTTATGGTTTGCAATGCAACGCATTTTATGCAAACAATAAATTTAAATCTTTTTGTTTTACCTCTATCTCACTCTGCGGAAAGTATGGGTATGTGAATGGAATTTTTATTTCCAACTTACCTTCTATGTTTATTCCATATATAAAAGATAATTAGGGCTAATGCTATAACTATACCACAGCACGATACAGACAACATACAGACACATAATGACAGCGATACGGTGCGTAAAACGCGTCTTACAATTGTACGATCCTGAGGAACCTGTGAGGGAGAAATAACAAAAAATTAATACAATATTATTCATATGATAATAAAAACTTCAAATGAAGGTAAAATTTTTTATACAATAAAATATTTGTTGTAAATGCATCTTCTCATTAAGTATTTCCAATCGATATGGCATTAGCCTCTTACAGTGGATCTTTGTGGGTATTATCAATATTAATCAATTATTTCATATATTATTCAAGATTTAATATATGTTGATGGTTGAAGTACAACAAAATCGGACTTTACGATGGAATAGATACATACAGGCCATCAAATTCTATCGAAAAACTTGTCTAAAATCCTCCGGATCGGGATATTTGGGTGGTACCGCTATATAGGAGCTACCTCAAAAAATGGACTTATATTTATAATTTTTAGTGGATAGATTTCCAACGCAATAAGAACTTAAAGGGGGGCTGTACCCTTATATGGGAGATATGCCAAAACCTGGACCGATACAGCCTATCTTCGCACTAGGGTCGGAAATCAATATTTCGATGAGTTACAAACGGAAAAACAAACAAAATAACTATGGTGAATGGTATAAAAATAAGGAAGATCATCACCGATTCGCTTTATCTTCGTTCATACCATAGAGAAACGTATAAAAAATTGGAACCGATTGTATTATTAGTTTTTGATTTATCGCCATTCGTTTGAGAAAGGCGCGTTTAAAATTTGAGAAACACACTATTGTTGAGATTCTCACTTAAAATTTAATAGGGACTTTCTTGAATTAGTGTAGGTTCGAATCAAGTCAAAAAACAAAATAAATTTTTTGAAACCGAGAATGTGGGGCCTCTTAAAGGACCTCTCCAAAATCCTCAAAACAAATAACACATGTTGGAATTTGATGTACCTGCAAACAAAAGACAACCCAATGTAGTTCCATGGTAGCGTCTCATTGGCAGTAGTTTAAAGGTTTGTGTCGCATTTCCTCATTTTAGTGGCTAGCATTACAGCATATCGGAGATTAAAATATATTTTTAATGAAAATTGTTCTGATATATCATTTGTGATTATAATTGGCATATCGGATTTCTACTTAACAACGTTTTTACGTGTTAGAATATCTGTTAAAACAAAGTATCGGCATCAAAGCCATACAATGATTGTTCCACGATTCGTCAAGATTGTGACCCCATTGCGGACTGTCAGGAAAATCGGTGCATGGTGACTAAACCTGACATTGCATCTTTGAAATAATATGAAGGCCCCGTTTTCAATAGAATCGGTTTGCCTTCATTCATGTGAAAGATGTTCGTATAATAGCTGTATATCTTCGTTTGTTATAATCGTTTAATACTATGAGTCATAATTTCATATAAGAATTGTTTACATATATTTTCGAATGACCACATATAGTATTAGCTGCAATGTAGTATATTGACACAGTTTATTCACGAAACTATGATAAACACAACAGCTATGAAACAACACATAGCAATTCATTTGCATATTGTGTTATTATTATTTTTCACTTCCTCATTCATTTATTACTTACCTTTCCTCCTATCTATCGTTCGGAATTCAACCATGTCAAATTATCCAATTGGGTATCATAATAACCCAATTTTTCATATCTTCCATTACTCATTTACTCAATTTGCGTTAAAGCAATACGATCTCCCTGAGAGCTGAATGCCACAACACCCTGAAATTAAAATGAAATAAAATGTGTGAGTGGGTATGTGTGTTTTATATAATGTCATACCAACAATAACAAAGTATTATCACAAACATTATCACACATGGACAATAAACGCTGAATGCTATCTCGGTTAATATTTTGTGGTTTTATGTCATATTAGAGTATACCGAACATTAGGACTCACTACTCACCGTTGCGTTGAATTTATCGCTGCATAAATATCATCAGCTATATATTTGTCGTTGTATGTGAATTCCTTTAAGGTTTTATTGCGATGCCTCAGTCTTTCCATGCTACGATTAAAGGCCAATGCCACACTCCATACGGCATCATATGCTAATGGCGCTTCCGGATAACCTTCTGAATAACGATCATTGCTAATATCGAAACCTTCTCCTTTTAAGGCTTGATTTAAAGGTAAACTGTAAAAGGAGGAGGAAGACCGCAATGTAAACATTTAAGGGGACCCCCCCCCATTCTCGGGGTCAAATTTTTTGTTGACTTAATTCCAATCTACACTAACTCAGGAATGTCCCTGCAAAATTTCAAGCAAAAATCTCAAGAACTCTTGAAGATATAGCCGATTTATTGTGTCAACATCAAGTGACGGCTGAAGGGCTTCTCAAAATTTAAACGCGTTTTTCTCTAAACATTTTTTTGCGAATGGCGGGCACGATAACTCAAAAACTAATAACCCAATCGATTTAAAATTTTTACACGTTTCTCTGTGAGTGTATAGCTATCGTATGAACTAGGATAAAGCCAATCGGTGAAGATCTTCCTTATTTTTTAACTTGGTTTTTGGTAAAAAATCGGCGATTTTCTAAAAATATTTTTTCAAAGGTCCGCCATTTTGTTAATTTTAGAGCGAAGTCAATAATCCTACTTCATACGAGGGCCAGACATGTACTCTTTCCAACACCGTTGGAATTTTCGGATTCCGATGTTCCAGTGAGGAGTTATCATGCCCGCCATCAAAAAAAAAGGACTTTTCTTTGACCACAAAAAACAACAACAAAATTTTTTTGTAAATTATTTTTCTTCCTCTTTAAATCTTCAAATATATATGTGCAAAGTTACAAACCTTAACAAGCATTGGTATTCATTTACCAGCCCAATTAAAATCTTAAAAATAAAAAATCGTGAATGGGGGGGGGGTTCCCTTAAGCTATAAATGTCATACGCATCTGTTTGACAGTACATGAAATATCTTCATTATGCCCTTCACCATACTGTGGTACAGGGCATTATGCCTTTGTGCATATGTTTGTAACAGGAAAAAGGAAACGATATAGACACATGGTTCCTTTTGATAATATGCATAGAATCACTTTCTGAGTCAATTTATGCATGTCCGTCCGTTTGTCCATTTTAAATTTTAAACAAAGTACAGGTCGCATTTATGATCCGAATTGGATGAAATTTGGCATAGCTCATCTATTTGGCCAATGGATGGTTTAGATATAACGCCCGATTTTAGGTAAATGGTATGCCAAAGTCCCTATATATCTTCCGATTGGCACAAAATTTGGCATTGCGTACTGGAATTAGTCTAGAACAGGGTTTAAAATGCTAACGCCAAAATAGCAAAAACACAGAAAATTGCCGCACTGCTAACTAAATTCATCCTCAAAATATGCAGCACAGCCAAGCACAACTGCAGCAAATAGCAATACATTACGAATAATTTTAGCAAGCAAAACTAAAGCTTCTTGATTTTGTCAGCAGCTACAAAAAGCAATGAACAACTACAACATAATTGTCAGCGCGACTAACAACCAAAGCTTACAATGAAAACTAAGCACCTTGACTGTGGCTGCTTAGCAAGATTTTTAGCAAACAAAACCCGAGCATTTTTCGAATTCAGTGTTGCCCATTGAAATTTTATAAATTATATGAGAGAATTAAAAATCGCGATTATGATAATTTCATTTTTTCGAACAAAGACAATGATTAATACTTGCTAAAGAGTTTAATTTAATATATTATTTAGTTTTTAGTACTATTATTGACAGTTTTTAATTGCGATTTGACAAGTTTAAAATAAATAAAAACGCACAAAATGAAATGCCTTTTTTCTAATTTCTGCGTTGGCAACACACAAACATAAAAACAACCCTCTGCTGATTATTCGTCGGCAGCGAAATATGAATATGTAGTCGTACTGCCGATTAGACATAACAAAGAAAGCTCGCATGTGCAATACGTGCTTAGCATGAATGCTACGAACTAAAAAAGGTAGCCGTTTGCTGATTTAGTCATAATGTCAATATTTTTTAGCAGTAGCTCTGTAAGACTAATGCTAATATTTTTTGATGCTGCATTTTAAACCCTGGTCTAGAATGATGTGTGAAAAATTTCTTAAAAGTAGGTTCAGATTTAGATATAGGTAAATGGTGCACCCTAAAAATCATTCGATTTGCAAGAATTTTGGCATAGCGTACTGAATTAAGTATGGAATGACGTGTGCCATTAAATTTGACACGGTGTACTGAATTGAGTCTAGAATTATGTGTGTAAAATTTCTTGAAAATCGGTTCAGATTTAGATATAGCTCCATATATATGTTCGCCCGTTTTTAAGTAGGGCCCAAAATATGGCCATTAGGAACAAAACCTGCTGAAATTTGTATATCTATTTTCATCCGACTTTATGTAAATGGTGCATCAAACTCCTCATGATTGTAATAGTGACATGAAATTTTGCACAACCTACAGAATTGAGCTGAAATTTGTATATCTATTTTCATCCGATTTTATGTAAATAATGCATCAAACTCCTCATGATTGTAATAGTGCCATGAAATTTTGAACAACCTACAGAATTGAGCATTTTGATATGTTTGGTATTTGCTTTAAATCGATTTACATAATTTTGTCCCATTGTAACAAACGAATGACATGTTTATGAATTCATCGGTTCACATTTAGATAAAGGTCACATATTTTATTTAGTTCATCCAATTTTATGTCAATGGCCCTTCTGTTAGGATGCATTCGTTTAATATACCCAGAGTGTTTAAGGGTATCATATAGTCGGCCCCGTCCGACTTTACTGCTTTCCTTACTGGTTTTCTAAATTGACTTTATACCAGTTGTCCTCGTACCAGCCTAAAAATATATGTGAAACGTAATAAAATAGAAAATAATTAAGAGGAATTAAAAACAGAAGCATCCTTCATAAATTCTCTTAGCATATACTTTGCTGGAAATTCATGGAGCCTAACTGGAAGGGTAAACCAAATTATATTTGGGGTCATTTGAGTATTTAAAATGTATTTTGCATAAAACAAAATGGAAATAAAAAAGTTTTTTTGTAATGTTTTACAAATTTCTCAGAATTCGTTTACCCATGTATTATTGAAGCTACGACGGTTCTTGGAAAAATCGACGTTATCAAAATTTGCTAATTTTTTAGATCATTACACTTTTGACATTTAACATTATTGATTTTTAATTTGCTCTAAATGTTAACAGCATTTTCGTTAAATTTTTATGTAGTTTGTATATATATGTATGTAGGAAGAAACCTAGTTGTTCCAAAAAGATCAATTATCTGCTATTGTATACTTATATAGCTAGTTACTTGGTGATCTAGTCACATTATACTCCAAAAGGAACACAAAATAGACGGTTGGATTCATTTGTCGATTGAAAAAGTTGTCTGGGCACATCATACCAATTCGGTAGTTACTGGTAATGCAAATCGCAATGAATCGACTACCAAAAGAACAGTATGCTGGTAACGCAGGCAGGGGACAATTGACTTATCCATGCTAAATTCACCAGTCTAGGGCATGAAATGGTAACCAGTGTTACTTACAAGTAATTAGTAAAATATCTGCTTCATCACCATTTACTCGAATATCTGGGAATATCGAATATCTTGAAATTGGACCAATATAAGCATAAGGTGGAGTGTATATTAAATTTGTCATTCCATTTTCAACATATCGAAATATTCACCGGAGACCCTAAAATGTATGTACGTATGTATGTATATTCTCGTGTCCATCTTTCTGTCTGTAGAAATCATGATAGATATTGGAATATTCGAGAAGGGCTTTGAAATTTTGAACTGGGATTGCTATTATTCCTACAATGGCTGGTATTGAAATGGGTACGTCGGTCCACGATTTGGTATAACACGTATTCTGCATTATCGGGAATTTTAATTGGTTTCACTGTTTGGTTCTGGTTGGACACGTGCTACAACCAAATTAGCTGTCATTTTTGGATTATCATTGAAAATAATATCTACCTACAAGAAATGATCAATATTGGCTCCTTTTTCAACCCGATGGGGCTGTAGCTAAAGTTCCGTATATTTTACGGTATTAATAAATTTTTAACTGACATATTGACGCATCGAATTCCTGTTGAATACGAAATAAATTAAAACAAGTAAGAAAATATCGAACGGGACCGACTATATGATACCCAATCTGGGTACATACAATAAATAACATATGTACAATATCCTGTAGATACAATTGACATAACATCTCGTTGAAATGGAATCGGGAGAAATTGAATTTGTTATCTATATAGACCATTAAAAAAGACTTGGATGTTTTGCATGTATGTGAGCTACATGCAAATCTGAACCAATTTAATGAAAACATCACAGATCTGAAAATTTTATCTCAATTCGACAAATATTGGGAGTCTGGTGCATCATTTACATAAAATCGGACGAAACTATATCTGGGAGGTATATTTATATTTAAACCGACTTCCCCAAGTTCAATGGGGTTCGTCCTTGGGCTAAATAAATGACCTGGCTTGGGCTAAATAAATTTCATTCAATTAGGATCATAAATGCGACTTGTACTTTGTTTATCTAGACATGTGTGGAACGGTCTTGCAATGAAATAAGTATGGCAATTTTGATGAAGATCGGACAATATTTAGCAGGTCAAATTGACACAGAATTGTATTCTGGGGCGAATATTGTACTCCTGAAGGACATAGACCCGAGAAGTTGATCTGATTGATTGTATCCAAGGGGAGTGGTTTACTTTTAAATGTATACCAATTATATTGTTGCATGTACCCGGATGTGGAAGTTATATGTACAAATTTAAAGGTGTCTATGTTTTGTAGTACTATTACCCAACTACAGGTCGGAAATGTCTTTCTGATCACTTTGAACTGACATGAAGTTCCGGGTATGGTCAAGGACGACGCCTATAATTTTCGGTGATGTTGAGATGATATTTAGTGGATGGACTGAACCGAAAACTTTATTTTATTGCGATTATTCAGCTCACAATATTGAACCGCAGAAAAAGTTAGATTTACGTAGTAGTTGAGAAGGGTATTATATGGTCGGACCCGTCCTAATATACTGCTCCGCTCAACAGTTTTTTAATTTTGTCCGTTTGTGAAAAAATTAAATTTTGGAAAAATATTTTTCGATTTCAAAAATGCATCAGTAATATATCCATAAGCGGAATGCCAATTTAGCATACAAATCGTTTTGAAATTAATAAAATCTCAAATCTGTGGAGGCTTTTCATCGTAGTTGATCTGAAAACTACATTACATTAAGTTTAATGACAAAAATTTTATTTCGAGGAGAAACGGAGGAAACGACTATATCAGTTATCACACATGTTCAGACTAGGCTCTATTCGGTAAATATATTAAGTTCTGCGGAGTTTTAGAAATGTTTTAAATTAATTCGAGGATTTCAAATTATAGAATTTACATAATTTGGAAACTAGATGTCAACCTTTATTATACCTGAACATAGATTGTTTTCTTAAATAACATTTTAATTTGATCCTTAAATTTCCTTAAAATAAGTGCATTCTGGCTAGTTTCAACTAGTTTCACATTATGATTCAGCGGAGCCGGTCTGTCCGACCGCCACACAATTTTGCACACCCAACCAAATCCAGTATAGAAGAACATTTGTTCTTTATAATAACAAATGTTATCCTAGGGGATATCTAAGATCATATCGTGCAATTTTCAAGAACAAATAACACCAATATCTATTGAGGTTTCCGGTCCCCACAACAGGTCAAGCTTCCTCTTTTACGACTGCATTCATTTACAGTAAGCCTTTATTTGTTCATGATGAAATACTATAATATGTATTTATTTCAATATCAAATACCCTTGAATACTTCTTTTTTAATTGTAATTCCCTTTAAATATTATTATACAGTACCGTACAGTTCGTTCATTCGTACAAACATTGCCTATTTTTACAATTACAGCAAACGGCAATAAATCCTTAATTAATTGAACAAACAAACCAACAAAAATAATTTAAAGAATTCCTCTTGCGCGGAATCAACATCAAAAAGAGAATAGTTTAATGAATGAATTTATCTTAATTGTATAATTAAAGCGTAAAGGAGTGCAATTAACTCCCTTAGTAGGTTTTTTATTTTCATTTCCTTTCATAGTTCTATATAGTACAATGTCTAATGCATATTGTGAGCCTTTTGTTGTTGTTTGTTTTTTAAAGCTAATAGCATGGATGAAATAAACATGAACAAGTGAAAAAAGCGTTAAGTTTGGCCAGACCGAACTTTGGATACCATATCTATACTGACAGAAAATATAGGGAACATACCAAAAAGTGGACCTTTACCGATAATTCCACAAACCGATTTATGTAAAACATTATAAAACCAAATACAAATTTCAGCAATTTTTAATGGGGATTTTTTATAAAATCTTAAAACCTCAAAACGTTGACTAATACTGATAACGCATGGTAGAGTATAAAATCCTTAAACTACTGCAATTGGCATTGCAAAGTTATATGAGGCTATGCCTAAAGGGGGCATAATGTAGGAATTAGCGAATATTTGGGGTAATCATTATAGGAGGACTATATCTAATTAATGACCGATATATGTCAATTTTGAACGCAATATTATATTTTGTATCTCAATTCTTTCCTTCAGGAGATGTCATTATATGGGGGAGATACCTGGCCGATATATTTCATTATCGTCAAGTTAGAGTTTTTATCACGATATCTTTAGAGGGTGGAATGATTACAGCATATGGCTAAATCGTAGGGTAGAAACTGACCACTTCGAGTAACGACTACGCCACATACTATGGCAGAATACGAATATATATGGACAACCCCAACACACGGAATAAATCAGCTAACAATTTTAATCCCCAAAAGGGGGCGAATATTAAGCGTTTTTAAGAGGGAGATTTGATACCATACGACGAGGGTAAAAAAAGCTAAAATACAGATTTATGAGTGAGAGATGTACTGAGAGATTAAGTTCTGTATATACTTTTTCAAATCTATTTAAGAGGTTTTATTGTCGTATTTGGTTTTTGAGATGCTTGTGATAGAAATCCTGTTTTCGATCATATTTTCATTTATATTATTATAATTGAAATCATTTATGTATCATAATTTCCTTACTGGCTTTACCGATTTTAGTGTCTGTAAGATAAATTATTATTGTATACATTTCTTACGTAGCTTATCTTTCATGATGCCTATCCTTATTTCATTCGTTATAATAATTCGGGTTACTTTGAAAATACTATTCAAAATGGCATACACAAAATTTAGTTACAAATTTGTCCACAAAAACTTTTCTCCCCAAACGGTAGTACTTGGTATTTTTTATCCGGCAAATAACAATTTGTGAGTAATGAGCGACATAACTGAAATGTTACAAGAATTGGTTTCCACAACAACAAACCCAACTAGATGCTAGAAAAAAAATGATGCAAAAGTTGCAGTTGCTCTCGTTGACAAAATTTTTTTCTTATTTTTAAATGTCCCTGCTGTTTTAGTTGACTACAAAATATACATTTTGTGTATGTTGTTGGCATTTTTCTGGAACTTTCGGAACAATAATTTAGCTTTTGTAATGTCATTATAAATATTTTTAAAATTATAATTAGAAAACAACAAAATTACCCATACATTTTACAATGAAGAAGAATAAAGTAGTCCAAAAAATTGGAAAGAAAATAATTTAAAAAGCTATATATTTATTTTTTAACGAAAAAAAATTAAAAATTTGAAAGGAAAATATAAATAGTGAATATTTTTTAAAAATACATGTTATCACCCATGACAATGATTTAAAAATAGTGCAAAATGCACATTTAAATGAAATCATGCAGGACATAGCCATGCTGGGCAAATTAATGGTCAAAGGTACTCGAACAACATGTATAAAGCACAACGAAAATATGGAATGTATTGAAACTATTAACATAAATAGTCTAAGAAATGTTACTCTGGCAAAAACCACTTCTTATCATACAAATCTTCCTGCTTAGATAGAACTTATGTATAAGAGTTACTCATTACACTACACCACTCTGTAGTGATTGTGCATTTGTTTGTACCATACAAATATTTTGTTATCAGTATCTAAGTGTCATATACTATCGTATTAAGATTATATTTGGCACGCTTAATATATATGTCCCAAAGGCAGCGCCGAATATCCGAAAAAGCTTCGGAAGGCGCCCATGTTAATTATGTCAGTGGTGTCCATATAATGATCATACAATAACCAGTAAGGGAAGTCGCCGCCTTTTCGAAGGAGCATTGGCATGTAACTGAATGAACTTAAATATTTAATTCCTATTTATATGTGAATCGACTAACATCAATCCCTACATATGCCATTTTGCAACCTATGTCCATTCGGTTAGATTTAGAGTCGTTTGCGTACAATGGGACAAAATTATATAAATAGATTTAAAATAAGCTTGACTTCGTCGATCTCTAATCCCTTCTTTGGCGACAAGTGAACCCAAACGATCGTATAGATCACAATTTATATCTACCACCCACAAAACCCGTATTGTTTAGCGAATCTCTCCCTTAAAATGTATGTATATAGGTATATTTTTCAGTAGACCCCATATAAGCGTACCCTCAATTTTCGGTATTTTTGGGTTCTTGAAATTTTAGGGTTCAAGAGAATTCTCGGTAGTTTGGTTTTTTGTAGTCGTTGTGACGACGATAGTCGTTTTCGTCCCCCACCATGATATTTTATATTGTTAATTCTTGTTGTATATTTGAAAATAATGAATATGATATGAATTAAAATTATGTGTACCAGTATTTCATAGTTAACAGTTAGGTAGTAGGTGCCAGTAATAGGTGGGAGCGACATAATGAGTGTCCAAAATCACAAATAGTGAGATACCTATTACATGGTACTTTCCCTATAAAAAGGGGAGAGCCGATCAACAAGGGTTCAGTCGGTGAACAAACGTCCAAGGTGCAACAAGGCGAAAGTGTAAAAAGTGTGAAGTGCGCAATTCAAGTCGAGAATTCCAGTCAGTGTATGTGGAAAATAGGTGAGTCAGAGTGGTGAGTTATATTTTTCTAGGAACCTAGCGGTGTTCGTAACCCTTGGTACCCCTCGCGTCTTGTTTCATTAGGAAGCCCTTGAGGTGTCCGCAACCCTTGGGTCCCCCCTCGCGTCGTGTTTCATTAGGAAGCCCTTGAGGTGTCCGCAACCCTTGGGGTTTCCCCGTGTCCCGTCTCGTTAGGAACCCCCTTGAGGTGTCCGCAACCCTTGGGTCCCCGTGTCTTGTCTCGTTAGGAACCCCCTTGAGGTGTCCGCAACTCTTCGGTCCCCCCTCGCGTCTTGTTTCATTAGGAAGCCCTTGAGGTGTCCGCAACCCTTGGGTTCCCCCGTGTCCCGTCTCGTTAGGAAACCCCTTGAGGTGTCCGCAACCCTTGGGTCCCCGTGTCCTGTCTCGTTAGGAACCCCCTTGAGGTGTCCGCAACCCTTGGGTCCCCGCGATCTAGCTCATTAGGAAACCCCTTGAGGTGTCAGCAACCCTTGGGTCCCCCGCGTCCTGTCTCGTTAGGAACCCCCTTGATGTGTCCGCATCCCTTGGGTCCCCGCGATCTAGCGCAGTAGGAACCCCCTTGTGGTGTCCGCAACCCTTGGGTCCCACGCGATATAGCAGTAGGAACGCCCTTAAGGTGTCCGCAACCCTCGAGTCCCCGCCCTTCGCGGTCTATCAGGAATTTTCTTAAGGTGTCCATAGCCCTTTGACCTCTGGCATCTCGGCCGCAGCTTTGGTGTCGCGGCCCATCATCCAGACGCTGACAGGAGCACTTATCCAGGTCTCCCCAACGAAGGACCTATTCGGAGTACTTACCCAGGTCTCCCCTAGGACGGGCCCATTCCGAGTTCGGATCCAGGTCTTCCCAACGGACTTAAGAACGAGTTACCGGTGTACTGGTTACTTTGAAAATAAAATATAATAAAAAAGAGTTGTTTGGGGATTTTGGCCTATTGGGAGCAGAATGCCCGCTTCGTTCCGTGTTTCCTGGGCCTATACCCTACGGAAAGAGGACCTGGTGGCCTATCTGGAGGAATTTGGTCGCACGACTTCAGGGACCGTTGATGAACTGAGACGTCGATTCGCTCAATTTTTGTCAGAGGAACATGAACCAAAGGAGCTAGAGAGGATTCTCGAAATACAGGAGCAGCAAGGCAGGCCATCGACGAGCCAGGAAGCAAAATTCCTCACCCCACTCAAAACACCTATCGTTTTGGTGACTGCTGCTAGCACGCCATCGCCCGCGAGCCGTAGTTTAGGAAGGACCAGCCAGCACCATCGTGACCTGTCTGGCGGCCGCGGTTTTACTCAGTCTACAGTGCAAAACATAGATGGTGCACCCAGGGATATTCGAGCCTTGGCAGACCAGGTACGCAAATGGAACGTCAGCTTTGATGGAACCCGTGGGCCCCTAGAATTCATCGAACGGATAGAGGAACTGTCACTGATGTATGAGGTGAACTCGGATGAATTACCACGGATGATGCCAGAACTATTAAGAGACAATGCGCTGATCTGGTATCGAAATAACTGGAGTCTGTTCCGAGACGATTTTCTACACTTTTTTCTACCGTCACGCTACTTCGAGCAGTTAGAGGATGATATTAGGAGAAGGAAGCAAAAGCCTCGTGAAACCTTCAAAGCCTATACACTATCCATGCAGAATCTGATGCGACAGACAACCTACAGCGAAGAACAGAAACTCGAACGTATATTCCGGAACGCGTTGCCGGAATATTTGTGGTATATAAGGCGTCAGGACTTTCTTACGCTAAAGGACCCTCTGGAGATGGCTGAAGATTTGGAGAGTTTGCCCCGGGGACTGGTCCCACGCGCGAACATCACCGACTTATGGATCCCATAGAACCAGACAGCTCTTCGTCAATAGTAGATCCTAGGTCTGCCTGTCGGCGGTGCGCTCAGCAAGGTCATTACGCGGCTCAGTGCAGGAACCCACGAGTCATATTTTGCTGGGAATGTGGACGGAGAGGAGCTCGGACGATATCGTGTTGCCGTTCA
>NW_026874602.1:0-16888 GCF_032173495.1 Musca vetustissima
ATTTTCCTACAAAAAATTATTGATATGCACCCCCTTTTTGGGGTAGTCCCCATATAACCCCCTTTTTTATATTAAAATAGTTATGCAATCTGTTCCGCGTTTTGGATTTGGTTCTAAGACTCTGTTGTAATCATATCACCTGCGGAGGATATCGAAATAAAAAACTAGAACGTAAGGTTCGCTAATGAACTATATATGAACTATAACCCGTAGTTAGACCTAGCCCCTGCGTGAGAGGTACCAGAAGGAGTGGACCCGTATTCCCCATCATCAAACTTGAACTAAGTTTGGAAGAAATTATAAGATGGCCAAATTTTGGATGAAATCAAAATTTTCTGAAACAAATTTGGTCCAAAGGAACATGGGGTCTAGAACCATTTTAACCGTGTATTAAAAATTAATCCATTAAAAATTTCTGAAATTTGTTTTATAGTTTACATAACTGGTTTGTGGAAATGTCGAAATATGTTCATTTTTTTTATTTTCCCTATATTTTCATTTTAAGTACCTGTCAGTATATCTATGGTGGAGGGTATCCAAAGTTCGGCCCGGCCGAACTTAACGCTTTTTCACTTGTTTATATTCAAATGGTTATCTGATTTGTTCCGCGTTTTGAGTTTGGTTCTAAGACTCTGATGCAATCATTTCACCTGCGGAGGATATCGAGATAAAAAATTTGAATTTGAACTAAGATTGGAAGAAATAATAAGATGGACAAAGTTTGGATGAAAACTACATTTTTTGTAATGGATTTAGTCCAAAGAAACATGGGGTGTAGAACCAATATTTCGATTAGCCATAGTATATAATTATCCATTAAAAATTAATGCATTTTTTTATGGTTTACATAATCCCTTTTTAGAAATGTCGGTATAGGTCCACTTTATGGTATGCTCCCTATATTTTCATTTCTAGTACCTGTCAGTATATCTATGGTGGAGGGTATCCAAAGTTCGGCCCGGCCGAACTTAACGCTTTTTCACTTGTTTATATTAAAATAGTTATGCAATTTGTTCCGCGTTTTGGGTTTGGTTCTAAGACTCTGTTGTAACTATATCACCTGTGGAGGATATCGAGATAAAAAACTAGAACGTAAGGTTCGATAATGAACTATAACCCGTATTTAAACCTAGCCCCTGTGTGGGAGGTACCAGAAGGAGTGGACCGATATTCCCCATCTTCGAATTTGAACTAAGTTTGGAAGAAATAATAAGATTGGCAAAGTTTGGATGAAATGTAAATTTTCTGAAACGGATTTGGTCCAAAGAAACATGGGGTCTAGAACCAATATTTCGATGAGGCACATTTTCACCGTGTAAATTGTATACACCCTCATTAGCCACAGGGCTGAGGGTATAATTATCCATTAAAAATTTCTGAAATTTGTATTATAGTTTACATAGAAATGTCGGTATAGGTCCACTTTTTGGTATGTTCCCCATATTTTCATTTCTAGTACCTGTCAGTATATCTATGGTGGAGGGTATCCAAAGTTCGGCCCGGCCGAACTTAACGCTTATTCACTTGTTTTAATTAAAGTAGTTATCTGATTTGTTCCGAGTGTTGCGGTTACGGAATACTCAATTTTTACCCTACAAAGACTATAGATATTGTGATAATAACACTCAAATATGACGATAATGAAATATATCGGTAGACATTTAGGCATCTCGTCAATATAGTGATACCTCCTGAAGGAAAGAATTGAGATAAACAATTAAAATTTTGGGTTCAAGCTCTACCACTCTACTACCATGCTCTACCATCATTCCACTTTTTGTATCTTACAGATTTTAGGAAAAATCCCCATTAAAAATGCTGCAGTTTGTATTTGGTGTACATAATGGTTTACATAAATCGGTTTGTAGAATTATCGGTATATGCCCACTTTTTGGTATGTTCCCTATATTTTCATTGCATGTATCTGTCAGTATAACTATGGTGGAGGTTATCCAAAGTTCGGCCCGGCCGAACTTAACGCTTTTTCACTTGTTTATTTTATTTTTTTGGTTTTTTTCTTCAGAACTACTTTAGCTGCTGTCTCATTTCTTCAACAATTGCGTTAACAGGAAATGAAAAAACTCATTTCCCCCAAAGCGGTTAGGCAACATTTAATTCTGCCAACAGTCTTTTGTTATTATCAGCATTTATCAAGTTATGCACAAACTTAGGCCAAAACCGTGAGGAAATGAGATGGATTATGCACAAAAAAAAAAACCTACACAGAAGAACAAAAATTTAATAGGAAAAGAAATAATATTTAAGAAGAATGTAGTAAAATTTTTTATTGCTCAGTTAATTTAAACGATTGAGTGGGTTAGAAAAATGAGAGGCATAGTTAGATAGAATTTCAAAGAAGATGCAATATAGAGAAGAACTTCTGTATAAGGTATGCTGCAATTAATTTCTATTTGAAAATATAATGTTTTTAGAAGATTGATAGAAAAGAATGAAAAAATGTAAACAAGTGAAAAAGCGTTAAGTTCGGCCGGGCCGAACTTTGGATACCCTCCACCATAGTTATGCTGACAGATATATGCAATGAAAATATAGGGAACATGCCAAAATGTGGGCATATATCGATAATTCTACAAACCGATTTATGTAAACCACTATGTACACCAAATAAAAATTTCAGCAATTTTAATGGGTATTTTTCCAAAAATCTGTAAGCTCCAAAAAGTGGTCTGATACTGATAATGAATGGTAGAGTATAAAATCCTCAAACTACTGTAATTAAGATTACAAAGTTATATGAGGCTATGCCTAAAGGGGGACCAATATTGATGACATAGTGTAGGAAGTAGTGAATATTATATGAAGGCTATGCCTAATTAATGACCGGTATATTCCAATTTTGAACCCAATATTTTAATTGTTTATCTCAATTCTTTCCTTCAGGAAGGAGATGCCTAAATGTCTGCCAATATATTTCATTATTGTCATGTTTGAGTTTTTTATCACAAAATCTTTAGAAGACAGAATGCTTACAACAGATACCTAAAACGTCTTTGTAGGGTAGAAATTGACTATTTCACGTAAGGAATACGCAATTCCAACACACGGAACAAATCAGATAACTATTATAATATAAATAGGGGGTTATATGGGGACTACCCCTAAAAAGGGTGAATGGGGAGATTTGTTACCATATATGACTACAAACTACCAAATTTCAGCGAATTCGGTTGAAAACGCGCTCAAGAACCTCAAAATATCAAAAATTGGGTGTACCCTTATACGGGTCTACCCGAAAAAAATGGCCTATATTTATAATTTTTTGTGAAGAGATTTGCTGCCCAATAAGAACTCAAATTACTAAATTACAGCCAATTCGGAGAAAAAATCCGAACCCAATGTACAAAATTTCAGCGAATTCGGTTGAAAACCGCGCTCAAGAACCCCAAAATACACTTATATGGGAGCTATGCCTAAACGTGCACTGATATAGCCCATCATCGAACTTGACCTGCCTGAAGACAAAAGACGACTCTATGCAAAATTTTAGCGTTCTATCTCAATTTGTTTAGACGCTAGAGTGATTACAACAGATAGACGGAGATGCTTAGATCGCTGATCTAGAATATATATACATTATAGTGTCGATAATGATTATTTCGATACTATGGTGGAGGGTATAAAAATACCTACGGGGTAAATCCGGCATTTTGAAGTGGGGCACATTCGGACATATACATATAGTACAATATTATTTCCTTTGAGTCCTTTAATATGGCTCGAAATTACATATAAGACCAAATGTGGTTATATTGACGAAAATGCGATAGAAAAATGATATTTCTATTTCTGAAAATGTATGTGGCCTTGAGACGTCAACGTCCGCCGCTAGAAAATATAGCCTTAAAAGTCAAATATTGAGTCGTGTATTAAAACAAAATAGAACCTTTAGAAGATCTGAATTCCAACCAGACTGATATCAATGATAATTATCAGGCTATGACTTTGTTGCCGAATGTGCCCCATCAAATGCCGAAGATACCCCGTGTAGGGTCACATTCGGCGAATTTCTCTTTTTTTACTAAACTGTTGAAATTGTTAACTAATACTAATTTATTGTTTTTATATTTTTGGTACTAGTTTTTAAAATTAAGTATCACACTACAATAACCAGCCATAAAGTTTTTATATCTGTTGAATAAGTACTGAGATATAGAGCTCTAAAAAAGTGCCAGTCTCCCCTACATAAAATCGAAAATATATATGGGAGCCAAGAACGCACGCAATAAGAGCATAAATTGTGGATGAAATATTAAAAATCGCTTAAAATTTTAATTTTTTTCTTATAAGAGCAAAATTAAAAGTCAGACTTTATATCGAGAATGAAAGATTACTATGTGAAAAGCAAAATAACGCTGACCATCTAACCAACTTGATGTGATTGTAGATTAGATTACCTCCCGACGTAAACTTTCAAAATACATATATTAAACAGAGAAAAAGTGAGTTACCTTTTGTTATTTTGCCATTGTCCACACGATATCAAATCATACATTTAACACCACACACAAATTCTAGTCTAGGTTACCATGTGGTCAGCAACCAACTACTACTATACGTACTTGGGTTGCTTGCATTGATTATACTTCTGGTGTTGCCTTACACCGTATCGTATGTTGAAGAATATTCAATCGTTTTACCATCCAAACGATTGAAATATTAATTGAGCTTTGCATACAGGAGCATTGTAATGCCGTATGAAGTGAAGGACATGTAATTTTTTTTGTCGTATATCAGGATATGATTATTATTATTATTATTTTTTTTTTTAAACCAAAAACTTCACTTAAATTCCCCTTAGTTTGATATATGTATTCTTAAAAGAAGATTATTTGTATATGTTTTATGTATTGTTCATCAAGCAGACCCCCAGAATAATACTCCCTAGGATGTGCTAAATTCACAACTTCGAAATGTAAGGTTTTTACTTTAACAACACCAATTTTGGCATGCTCAATCTTATTTGTCCATCTCTGAAACAATTATAAATTTTCTGTCTCCCTTCCAACACTAAATATATAACAAAATAAATGTTCCTTGTAACCGAAATGTCAGTTTTCCCATTTCTTCCAAAAATTGTTATGTGTGGCATGTTCTCATGCGAATGTGTGACCCGGTCCCCAGTGTGAAACAAGGAATACCATATGTAGTTTGGTTTTAAGGAAATACAACAATCGAATGTGTTTCCAACACTGTATCACGTCCATAAGGACGCTTCCTGAAACGCCCTCAATCCAATACGGCGCGCCATTTACATAAAATCGGACGAAAATATATATGGGAGCATATCGAAAACTGAATCTATTTCAACAAACTGATTGCAACCTGTAGTAACTTCAATACGGTCTTAATCGGAAAACATTGGCAGTATGGTGCTCCATTTACATCTAAATATGAAACGATTTCAACAAAACTTGGCACACATCAATCTAGACCTAAGTCAGCACTCTGTGCAAAATGTTGTCTCAATCAGACCAATTTTTGAAGTTTGGTCCACCATTTACATAAAATCGGACGAAAATATATATGGGAGCTATATCTAAATCTTGACCGATTTTCTCCAATTTCAATAGGGTTCTTCCTTGTGCCAACACACGACTTTCAGCCGAAAAAATCCTATCTATACTGACATCAGTGTTAGGGTAGCAGGTCTCATTTATGATTGCAATAATTAATGTTTATTTTTCAATTTTTAAATAAGACATGAAAGTTTAAATAAATAATTTTCCAAACAGTAAATACACCCATTGTAGCATACAGAAAATCTGCATCAACAAAAAGAAGAGCGATATTTTTAAATACCATACTCCCCCACAAAAAGTGTATATACAATTGCTATAATACACAATGCTGGGGTAATAACTAAAATTTACCACTGTAACACATTACCTTCATTTTATCTGCATGCAGAACAAAGTATCCGTGTCAACAACTGGAAAACTGACATAAGTATAATGGTCTTAAACAGATCGTGTTGAAATGAGGGGTGTCTTGCTTTGAACTATATGTCAGTTATGGGGTATATTGCAAACATGACAATTCTTTCCCTATTTAACACACATAGTACAAAACCAGAATGAGATGACATATTAATTGTGTATATATATTGAAACAATGTTAGTGTGATGAAATACCCTTAGGATGAAATTACTAAACATATAATGACCTGCACCAATCATAAGCGTTGGTCTCATATTCAACCACATAATAACATCAGATATCTAGACATAATTTTATGTGCTCAAAACTTATTGTGTTAAGAGGTTTCACAAGAAATATCGAACATACGCCACCCGTTCACCATAAAAATTAACTTCAAAATGTTTTTTTTTTTTAATTTCAAAGGATCTTCATATAAAACTTACTTCACCAAGAACTATATTCCCTTTTTAAGATATCTCAATTCTTGTTTTTATACCCTTCACCACACTGTGGTACAGGGTATTATGTCTTTGTGCATATGTTTGTAACAGGCAAAAATAGTCGAGATAGACCCATGGATCTTTTTGATAATAAGCATAGCATCACTTTCTGAGTCGATATATGCATGTCCGTCTGTCCGTCCGTCCGTCCATGTATTTGTGTGAACAAAGTACAGGTCGCATTTATGATCCGATTTGGGTGAAATTTGGCATAGGCCACTTATTTGGCCCAAGGATGAACCCTATTGAAATTGGAGAAAATCGGTTCAGATTTAGATATAGCTCCCATATATAGTGTCGTCCGATTTAAGGTAAATGGGGTACCAAAGTCCCTACATATCTTTCAATTTCCACGAAATTTAGTATAGCCTTCTGATTTAGGTCTAGAATGATGTGTGCTAAGTTTCGTGAAAATCGGTTCAGATTTAGATATAGCTCCTATATATACTTTCTCCCGATTTAAGGTAAATTGTGTACCAAAGTCCCTATATATCTTTCGATTTGCACGAAAATTAGCATAGCGTACTATATTAAGTCTAGAATGATGTGTGCATAGTTTCGTGAAAATCGGTTCATATTTAGATATAACTCTCATAAATAGTTCGACGGATTTTAGGTAAATGGTGCACCAAAGTCCCTGCAAATCATTTGATTTGCACGAATTTTGGCATAGCGTTCTGAATTAAGTCTAGAATGATGTATACACCTCCTATATATATTTTCGTCCGATTTTAAGTAAATCATGCATTAAAGATCCACAGCTAGGCCGATTGACACAACGTACTGAAATAAATATATATTAATCTCTGGCAAGGTTGCTTCATATTTGTTCAGATATAGATATATCCTAGCTTCCATATATAATTTCGACTTATTTATGTTAATTGTACACCAAATAATCAATAGGTGTCTGATTGAGATTAAATTTTAAACAGTGCAGCATTCGTAATATCGTGTCAAGTTTGTTTTAAATCGATTTACACAAATCTGTCCCACTGTGCGCAAACGACTCTAAACTTCCCCAAATGAAATGAAGTTTAGCATAGGTTCCAGAAAGACATAAACATCACATATTTAATTTCGTTCAATTTCATGTCAAAATTCCTTCAAAAAGGCGACGTCTTTTCGGATACATATGTGGAATATACCCAAAGTGGTGAAGGGTATCATATAGTCGGCCCAGTCCGACTTTACTACTTTCCTTACTGGTTTTAGTTTACTTTATTTCAAAAGTATATGGTTGTTTTTTTCTGAGGCTAAGAAAAAAGTTGTTGAGCATTCATCTTAACACTTTTTTGCACAATCTATTTCGTGCAGTTTGTTCTCTTATTGCAATTTATCTTCTTGCAACACAATTATCGCGACAATTCAAATGAAATATGGCTGAAAGGGTAAGGACAGAAAAGGAGGGAGGCATATAAAAAAAAAAACTTTTAAATAGGCACTCGGCATAGTAACATTGCCCAGAAACATAGATGAATGCAATGTAAAGCAAAATATGTTGTAAAGCGAATAAAAACAGCAAACTTCAACGAATAAAAATGACTTTCAAATCGTTCAGCTAAATGGAGTTGATGGTGCTTGATAGACCGACCATAACCACAAAAGCGTACGATGAAACTGTCACTCAATGCCATTCCAGTGGCAGAGCAATATAAATTTTAACTTTTCGGTTCATTTTTTTCGCAGTAGCCTATGTTTACTACGTTATACACACGAATGAGAATTTAATATAGAAAGGAAGGGTATTCTTTGTATATTTGAAATTGGAAAAGGGCTAATGGAAGTAATATTTCGGGAGGAAAATTATTCCCAGAGAAAATAATTTCCTCTCAATTTGTATTTGGGGAAACAAATGGAATAAATGGCCCAAAACAAAACCTTTCTGTTCTTAGGCAATTGGCTTGTAAAATTATGCGTATAAAGCGGATATAGACAAACAACTCATAAAGCTAAAAACAGAATACACATCCATTATACCCTCCATCATGAGGTGTACATTTAAAATGCCTTTAATTGTTCGGGACCATAGAGATATGGCGGGTTATGCCACAGTAGTAAGATTTACTACCAAATGATACCTGAATATAAGCATGTTATATTAAAAAGTGCTCCTTATCCCCAAAATACGGAATAATTGGGGTATCGACATATATTACTTACTTAGCTGGCTTGTGACAGAACTTTGACAATGCCGATAATAGCTAGTACATCTAATGGTTCAATCGATGGCGATATTCACCGACTACGCAGACTGGCCCATAGATCTTTCGGAGAAATTTTCTCTCAAACACTCCAAGAGCTGCCTCATCTGCTTGCGTAAGTACCCATGCTTCAGATCCATATAACAGCACAGGTAGTATCAGCGAATTTCAAAACTGATGCCTATAGTTTTATTTATGGCTGTGCCGAATTAGATGGAATCTCTGACTACCTCGAAGCTGTAGTTCTCAAGTTCCACAAATGGTCCGAGCCTACTGGACGTCTCGCGCGTTGATACCATCTTCTCGACATTTTCTGCCAGACCCACTTTGGCGGACTCCTTCTCAATTTGTTCAAAAGTGGCTTTTACCTTTCGCAATGTTCGACCCATTATATCGATGTCATCGGCGTAGGCGAGTAACATGTGTTGTTTGGTGTACAGAGTGCCACCCTTTGCGTATCGTATGATCTTATCCAGCAGGATGTTTAAAAGATCACACGACAAACTGGCAGCTTGTCTGAATCCTCGTTTGGTATTAAAGGGCTCCGAGTGGTCCTTTCCGACTTTAACTGCTGATCTTATGCCACTCAAAGTTATCATGCATGGCCGTATTAATTTTGCAGGAATGCTGAACGCAGACATAGCCTTAGACATATGAGCGGATTGGGCTGTCGAATGCGGTTTAGTAGTCGACCAATAGGTGGAATGCGTCGATGTGTTTTTCGTGGGTCTTTTCCAGGATTTGGCGCAGAGTGAAAATCTGGTCAATGGTGGATTTGCCAGGTCTGAAGCCGCATTGGTATGGTCCGATGATGTCATTGACCATTGGCTTCAAGCGTTCACACAGCACACAGTTTGCACATATCGTCTTGTCTCCTTTTTTGTGCACGGGACACAGGATCCTGAGGTTCCAATCATTGGGCATGCATTCATCTAGCCAAATTGTGTTAATCAGCTGGTGCATGCGCCTGACCAGCATCTGGCCACCAGTCTTGAATAGTTCGGCTGGTAACCCATCGGCTCCTGCTCCTTTGTTGTTCTTGAGCCGATTAATTGATTTTATGACCTCATCTTGGCTAGGTGGTATATACTCTATACCATCATCTCTTATTGGTTCTGGGGTATCTTCTTCATCGCCACTATTTGATACTAGTAGCTTTTCGAAGTGCTCCTTCCAGATCCTCAACACGCTGTCTGTGTCTTCCTTTGGTTTCCTTCTTCATCTCTACAGGAGGATGTGCCTGCACCAAAGCCTTCTGTTTGGTGTTTTACTCGTTGGTAAAATTTCCGGACTTCATTCTGACTCCTGTACATCTCGATTTGCTCACGCTCACGTTTTTCTTGTTCTTTCTTCTTTTATCTGAAAACACGTTTCTCCTCTCTCCTTTTCTCCCGATAATTCTCCATCACGTTACGTGTTGCTACTGTCTGCAGGGTTGCCCTATATGCTGCGCTTTTCACATCATTAGCATTACGACACTCCTGATCGTACCATGGGTTTCTTGGTGGTGGTTTTTGGTACCCAATTGTTCTTTTTGCTGCAGTTTGTAGGGAGTGGGCAATTCTTGCCATTGTGCTTCTATACTATTATCGGGACAAGAAGTGCTTTCTTCAAGCTGATGGGTAAGTTGAGCGGAGTAGGCCTCGGCTACCTGTTGTGTTTGCAGCTTTTCGACGTCGAGTTTCCGTGTTGTATTAGATCGCAACTTTGCTGCAACATTAAGACGGGTGCGTACCTTGGCTGCCACAAGGTAATGGTCCGAATCGATATTCGCTCCTCGGATCGATCGGACGTCTAAAACACTGGATGAATGCCTTCCGTCTATCACAACATGATCAATTTGATTTCTCGTTACTTGATCAGGAGAAATCGAGGTGGCCTTGTGTATATCGAGATGCTTGAATCTGGTGCTGCTAACTACCATGTTTTTTGCTGCCGCGAAGTCAATCAACCTCATACCGTTGTCGGATGTTTCTTCATGAAGGCTGAATTTTCCGACGGTGGGGCCAAAGATATTTTCCCTTCCGATTTTTGCATTAAAATCTCCTAGCAGAATTTTAATGTCATGGCCAGGGCAACGGTCATATGCTGTTTCTAGGCGCTCGTAAAATATGTCTTTGGTCTGTTCATCTTTTTCTTCGGTCGGAGCATGTGCGCAAATTAGACTGATGTAAAAGAACTTCGCTTTTATACGGATTATAGCAATTCGCTCATCTACTGGAGTGAATCTGAAGACAAGGTCTTTTATTCCTCTGTTAACCATAAATCCGCAGCCAAATTCATGACTTGTTTCATGGCAGCTATAATACAGGGCGTAATCGTCTGATTTACTTACGCCTGTCCCTTTCCATCGCATTTCCTGTAAGGCAATAATATCGGCTTTGTACTTCTTGAGTATATCCGCCAAAGCGAACACTGCCCCTGTTCTGTACAACGTGCGCACATTCCAAGTGCAGATTCGCAGATCGTGGTCATTTATACGTTTGCGGGGGTCGTCAACATTAGGAGGGTTTGGTTTTCTTTTTCTTTGCTTTTTCATAGTAGGTTGGGTTTTCCGAGGGTGGGCAACTAAACCGACGCCTCAACCCATTTTTTTATAGTTCTTATGGGTGAACTCGCGGCACATGTTAGCTCGGGTGATGAGAAAAGCTCCCCAGGTGGCACCGCGGGGAGGTCAGTGTCCACAATTGAGATGAAAGAGGGACCAAGATAAGCCTGGGCTTCGCCATGTTAAAGCCAATCAGAGCCGTTGCTTGGTATCGATCATCCCCTACGCCACTTTAAATTGAGTTACATAATTTTGTCCCATTTTAAGAAACAACTCTATACCTGTAAAAATAAAAAATTTAGTATAGGTTGCAGAATGACATGTTTATGGATCCAATTACATTTTAATCGTCCTATAGAAATGAGACGTCTGTTAGAATTCATCTATTGAATATACCCAAAGTGGTGAAGGGTATCATATAGTCGGCTACGTCCGACTTTACTGCTTTCCTTACTGGTTTAGATCAGAATTAGCCATGTTGAAACTAGGCAATGGCAAAAATGGCAAATATAGCAAAATGTTATTAAATATACAAACCACAAATATATATTACCCAATGTTGAATATACCGAAGTTCACAAACCAATTTGTTTTTATGACGTACTGTGAACACTTAAGTAGTAAAATCTGTTCAGTGTTTTTGGGTCCACAAACAATATGTTTTGTATATATATATATATATATATAAATTCAAATGTAATGAGGAGTACATTTTACTTCGATCGTACGATGTTGTATGGATGCGTTCTTATTTTTAGTTTTTAAGATATACGCATATACAGACTCATAATTATACCCTACACAACTATGTTGTCAGGGTATTATAGCTGTGTGCAGCTCCAAAAGTTTGTAACGCCGCGAAATATTCGTTCTAGACCCACCTTTAAGTATAACGATCGTCATATCTCGACTAGCTGAGTCGATCTAGACATGTGTGTCCGTCCGTCCGTTTGTCTGTCCATTATAATTTGTAAACACGATACTGGCCATATTTAATGACCAATCTTCACGAAATTTTGCATGTGGAATGGGTTCTGGCCAATGAAGACACCTATTGTGTTTGGAAAAGATCAGTTAATATTTAGGGGATGAAATGGACCAAAAACTTTATTTTTGTTGGTTTTTCTGGTCGCTCCTGAGGCCGAAATTATGGCCCAAACACCGCGAATTTTTGCATGGAGACAAGTACAGCCCTCGTCTACTGAATATTGCTAATATTTGTTGACTTTTAGTCGGGTGTCAAGAGGGTGCAAATAACGCAAAGTTAGATTTTCGTGTAAGTTGTGTAGGGTATTATATGGTCGGCCCCGTCCGACTATACTGCCCCGCTCACTGATTTTTGACTAGTATTGATGCTATAAATGCGCATCCACAGGGGATTTTTTTAAGTTTGTCTAGCCTATGTTCAGGGCATGTCATGACATACTGCGTAAATCTCATTAACCCTTTGTGGCCCAATGTTGGCCACGGGCAACAAAATATTTTAGAGATTAAGGATCGTACCTAAACTCATGCGTATCCGTACTATTTTATTCACCTCAAAAGTTAAATACATGTATTTCAATGAATGCTACCCAAATACGCATTGCGTATGAAAATATAATGTTAAAATTTTTCAATATTGACAATGCGTATTTTCAATTTTTTGTTTTTTGAAAATAGAATTTCAGTCATTCAAAAATTTGTTTTTCTATACATGTAAATATTTTTCGATCAAATAAAAAAAATGTTTCCGTCAATTTTCGCCGTTTTCAATTGGCACAGATGCAAATAAAGTCTTTGCGTGTTTGGGTAATAGGGACGCCTAACAAACCCCATAAAGGGTGAGAATTTTTTTACGGAGAGCAATAAATTAGGTACGACCCTAAATTAAATATGCAGCTAGTAGATGGATATTTTTGGATTTCATATGTCAAGACCTGATTATGAACGACACACAACAAAACAAAAATCTAAAGAATTCAAATTTTTTTGTAATGTTGTGAGTTTTACAATATAGAGACCAGTAAGGAAAGTAGTAAAGTAAGACTGGGCCGACTATATGATACCCTTCATCAATTTGGGTATATTCCACAGACGTTCGAAGGAACATTGACGTGAAATTGAACGAATTGTCACCTTTAGCTATATGTAAATCGAATAACATCAATCATTACACATGTCATTCTCCAGACTATGCTAAATTTTGAAATTTCAAATTTAATCTCAACCAATAAGCATGAATAGGTCGAAATTATATGTCGAAGCTATGCTATATCTATATCTGAACCGATTTGAAGGAAACTTGCCAGAGATAATTTTATATTACCTTCAGTATGCTGTATCAATCGACGTAGCTATGGATCTTTAGTGGACCACTTACTGAAAAGCGGAAGAAAATATATGTATCGTTCCAGACTTAATTTAGTACACTATACCAAAAATCGTGTAAATCGAGAAGTATATAGGGGCTTTGATGTCCCATTAACATAAAATCGGACAAAACAAGGAATGTTCAAAAGTCGGACGTGGCCGACTATATGATACCCTTCACCATTTTGGGTACATGCAAGACATGCTAATATCTACAATATCCTTTAGAAAGAACGGTCATAGAATCTTTGGAGGACCATTGAGATGAAATCGGGCGAAATTAAATGTACTATCTAGATAAATATTTGAACCAATTGAAAAACACATACTATTCTGAAATGAAAAATTGCATCTCAAACGGACGGACTTGGATTCTTTAGTGTACCATTTGTATGAAATTGAGTCAAATTATGTATAGGAGCAATATATAAACCCATGGACCTAATTGCGTAACCGTAGCTTACACCATTTGTTTTTTGTAATCACTATATTCAATTTAATACCCTCCACCAATTTTCGTATAAGCACCATTTACATAAAATCGAACGAAAATATATATAAGACCTATATTAAAATCGGAACCAATTTCAACAAACCTTATCACGCATAATTTTTTAACAATACCATTCGAAAAAAAAACTTCGCAGACATCAGTATGGATTTAATGCAATACTCTGTGCTGAATTTTGTCCCAATCGGACAAATATTGGGAGTTTAGTGCATCATTCACATAAAATCGGACGAAACTATATATGGGAGCTATATCTAAATCTGAACCGATGCAAAAATACTTCGCAGACATCAATCTGAATATGATTTAGTACTCTGTGCAAAATTTTGTTCCAATCGGAAAAATATTGGGAGTTTGGTATCTCATTCACCAAAAAATCGGACGTAGCTATATCTAAATCTGAACAAATTTTAGCAAAACTTCGCAGACATCCGTCTGGACCTAATTCAGAACTCTGTGCAAAATTGTGTGTCAATCGGACATATATTGAGAGTTTGGTGCAAAATTCACATAAAATCGGACGAAAATATATATGAGAGCTATATCTTAATCTGAACCGATTTTCAGGAAATTTAACACACGCCGTTCTAAGCTTAACTCAGAATGATATTCAAAATTTCGTGGAAATCAAAGGATATATAGGGACTATGGTGCAACATTTACATAAAATCGGATGAAAATATATATGGGAGCTACTGCTAAATCTGAACTATGTGTCTATCTCGTTTACTTTTGCCTGTTACAAATATATGCACAAAACAATAATACCATGTACCACAGTATGGTGAAGGGTATAATGAACCAGAAATACCATGCAAACACAAAATTGACAGCCTATTTTAGCTATTCAAAAAATGTGTTTCCTTGAAATTCTATATTCTTATTTCTTTTCCACCTCTTTCTTCTGCAATTTATTATCCTCCACCATAGTATAGAGGGTATATTAATTTTGTTTTCCCGTTTGTAACTCATCGAAATAATCATTTCCGACCCTATAAAGTTTATATATTCTTGATCAGCGTAAAATTCTATGACGATATAGCCATGTCCGTCTGTCTGTTGTAATCACTCTAGCGTATAAACGAATTGAGATAGATCGCCAAAATTTTGCATAGGGTCGTCTTTTGTCTGCAGGCAGGTCAAGTTCGAAGATGGGATTTATGGGTCCACGTTTAGGCATAGCTCCCATATATGGGTACCCTCCAATTTTCGGTATTTTGGGGTTCTTGAGCGCGTTTTTCAACCGAATTCGCTAAAATTTGATACATTGGGTTCTTATTGGGTAATAAATGTCTACACAAAAAAATATAAATATAGGTCCATTTTTGTGGTAGCCCCCATATAATGGTACCTCCTAATTTTCAGTATTTTGGGGGCTTTCATCGTCTTTTTCCGCCGAATTAGTTCTAATTTGGTATTTTGAGTTTTTAATAGGTTCGAAATATCTCCACAAAAACTTATAAGTATAGTTCCATTTTTTCTGGTAGCCCCCATATAACGGTAACTCCCAATTTTCAGTATTTTGGGGGTTTTGATGGTATTTTTCCGCCAAATTAGCTGTAATTTAGTATTTTGAGTTGAGCGGTATTTTGGGGTCCTTGAGCGCGTTTTTCAACCGAATTTGCTGATATTTGGTATTTTGTAGTCGTATATGGTAACAAATCTCTCTACCAAACATTTTTAATATTCGCCCCCTTTTTGGGATAGTCTTCAAATAATATGTTTGTAACAGGCAAAAGGAACGAGATAGACACATGGTTCCTTTTGAGAATATGCATAGAATCACTTTCTAAATCGATTTATGCATGTCCGTCCGTTCGTCTGTCTGTCCATGTTAAATTGTAAACAAAGTACAGGTCGCATTTATGATCCGAATTCGTTTAATGTTTGGCATAGATCACTTATTGGGCCCAAGGACGACCCTATTGAAATTGGGAAAAATCGGTTCAGATTTAGATATAGCCCCCATATATATATATATTTAACCGATTTAATGTAAACGGTCCCTATATATCTTTCGATTTGCACGAAATTTGGAACATCATAATCATTTTGGTCTAGAATGATTTCTGCCAAGTTTCGTGAAAATCGGTCCAGATTTAGATATAGCTCCCATATATAGTTTCGTCCGATTTCATGTAAATGGTGCACCAAAGTCCCTATATATATTTCGATTTGCACGAAATTTTTCATAACGTACTGAATTAAGCCTAGAGTGATGCCTGCCTTGTTTCGTGAAAATCGGTCCAGATTTAGATATAGCTCCCATATATAGTTTCGTCCGATTTCATGTAAATGGTGCACCAACGTCCACATATATCTTGCGATTTGCACGAAATTTGGCATAACGTACTGCATTGAGTCTAGAATGATGTCTGCCAAGTTTCGTGAAAATCGGTCAAGATTTAGATATAGCTCCCATATATAGTTTAGTCCGATTTCATGTAAATGGTGCACCAAAGTCCCTATATATTCTCGATGTGCACGAAATTTGGCATAGCGTACTGCATTGAGCCTAGAATGATGTCTGCCAAGTTTCGTGAAAATCGGTCCTGATTTAGATATAGCTCCCTTTTAACATAGATTGATTTTAAGTAATTGATGCACCAAGGAACCAATAGGCTGATAGGAACAAAACTTTCTGAAATTAGTATAACCTAACATGTGACAATTTTGTTTGAAATCGCTTAATATTTGGATAGAGCTTCCATATATATTTTCGCCCCATTTCAAGTAAATTGGGCATCAAACTCCTCATGTTAGTCAGATTTGCACAAATCAAATTTTGCACAACTTACAAAGTTGAGCATAGAATTACGTAATTGCGTTATCT
>NW_026874603.1:0-16856 GCF_032173495.1 Musca vetustissima
CAGGAATTTTCTTAAGGTGTCCATAGCCCATCATCCAAAAGCTGACAGGAGTACTTATCCAGGTCTCCCCAAGGAAGTACCTATTCGGAGTACTTACCTAGGTCTCCCCTAGGACGGGCCCATTACGAGTTCGGATCCATGTCTTCCCAAAGTACTTAAGAACGAGTTACCGATGTACTTAGCCAGGTCACTGCAGCAGGAAAATCGTTACTCCGCTGGTTGCTTTGAAAAATAAAATATAATAAAAACTTTGTTCATCACCAAACCTAAACAACTAAATAAAACTAACCATTTGCCTAAAAGCCTAATCGATCTGCGTTATCACTCTCTCGGTCACTTCTATAAATTTCTGTGGAAGACCCTGGTCCCCGTGAGCTATCCCAGCAAACCGGAGGGAACTTGTGTCGTTACAATATTGACTCCTGTAAATCTCACATAGTAATATTTTGACCAAACTTAAATGATTGCACATTGCAATATTTTTAATAAACCCTTCTGGTTCCTTTCCTATAATGGTCAACAATTTGCAAATTTACAGACCCCCAACGAATGGTGTCTCCGATTTGAATTTTATTTCATCGTAATATTTTTACCAAACCTATATCAAGTCTGAATACGAGATTCATCGGTCCATTTCTTCTGGTTCCTATCTATAGAAGGGATCTCGATTTGGTTCAAACTTTGCATCAATCTACGTTGCAAGCAATATGCCGGCTGTATTTGAGGGATGATGAGAGTTCCGACCGATTTCATGCAAACCGAATTAATTCTGGAATGTAGTGTTTCAAGACTTGTTTAAATAGATTTAGAAAGGGCTTAACCTTCGGCGAATTGATTTCAATTAAACAATATATTTGAATATTCTATCCTTTGTAAGGCCTTAGCGTATATCCTTGTCAAAACACTGTCCTCACACGCATTTGTCAATGCCAAACGTTTTCGTTTTACCGTCGAGTCGTTTGAATGATTTCATATACTTTCATGTGCCATGCCATGCCTTCCTTCTATTTTCCGCGCTCTTTTGCCCACACTGTCAAATAGATGCGGGTGAAACCGAAGCAAACATATTGAACTTAAAAGTGGCAAAAGAATTGAATTTCTTTCTACGTCTCTATTTTTTTGCTTCTAACATTTGACGGATGTTTTAAAGACATAATGGCGGAAAGGGTGATGAAGCTACTGCTAAACAGCTATGGGTAGGATGCAAGGATAAAAGGTGTGGCAACGCAACGAACTTAAAGATATTGCTTTTTTCCTTATCAAATATTTATTACTTGTTCATTCATTCGTTCATCGTTCGGTCGTCGTTTATGGCATTCTTTAGTTTAAGTTGGTCTTGGATTTTAAATGCAGAACAAGAATAAGGAGATGGATGGAGGCAGTGTTTGCTAAAATGCGGGTTTTATCTCTATGTTAATGTTATTCGCCATCCTACTCACATTCTTTCTCTCTCTCACTCTCTGCCATCTAAATCCGCAACAAAAGTTAAATAGTTCTGTTGGTGAAACATTTTTCACTTTTAAATGAAATTATGTTCGCGATAAGGATTATGGCATCTTGTTGCAACATCATTTCTTTTATTATTTGTTTAAATTCTGACTTCGGCTTCATTTCTTATTTGTACACCATCGTCTGCCACCATTTATCAATAACGGATGTGCTGAACAAAAATAGAAACTAAAAGAAAATTTATTCAATGAAACTTTTCCATTTTATTCAATCATCATTATCATTTCGATTTTTATTTTATTTCTTTTGCAAATGCATCTGGATGGCTGTTGGAATATATTTTAAGAAATTTTAATGTGATAAATTTATATTAGGGATATGAGTACTTCAGAAATGTTTTAATCTTATATTTTAGAATCAGTTAGCTAAAAAATATGGGTAAAATAATTAAAAACCAGTTAGGAATGTTCAAAAGTCGGATGGGGCCGACTATATGATACCCTTCACCAATTTGGGTACATACAAGAGGGACCGGTAGTACAAAATGAAAAAATTCGCTGTTGCAAACATAAATTTACTGTGAAAAAAATCACTTCGGGGGGGGGCCGGTCCCCCCGGGCCGAACCCCTGCTTACGTCCCTGCCTCCACAATATATTAATTTTGTTTTTCCGTTTGTAACTCATCGAAATAATCATTTCATAAAGTATATATATTCTTGATCAACGTAAAATTCTATGACGATTCTATATAGTAATCACTCTAGCGTCTAAACGAATTGAGATAGATCGCCAAAATTTTGCATATAGTCATCTTTTGTCTGCAGGCAGGTCAAGTTCGAAAATGTGCTTTATCGGTCCACGTTTAGCATAGCTCCCATATAAGGTCACCCCACAATTTTCCGTATTTTGGGGTTCTTGAGGTTCAACCGAATTCGCTGAAATTTGCTACATTGGGTTCTTATTCGGTACTAAATGTCTCCACAAAAAAATTGTAAATATAAGTTCACATTTTCTGGTAGCCCCCATATAACGGTACCTCCTAATTTTCATATAACGGTACCTCCTGTAATTTAGTAGTTTTAGTAAGGGTACTCCCAATTTTCGGTATTTTGGGGTTCTTGAGCGCGTTTTTCAACCGAATTTGCTGCAATTTGGTATTTTGTAGTCGTATATGGTAACAAATCTCCCTACCAAAAATTATTAATATTCGCCCCCTTTTTGGAGTAGCCCCCATATAAACCCCTTTTTATACCCTCCACCATAGTATGGAGGGTATATTAATTTTGTTTTTCCGTTTGTAACTCATCGAAATAATCATTTCCGACCCTATAAAGTATATATATTCTTGATCAGCGTATGACGATATAGCAATGTCCGTCTGTCTGTTGTAATCACTCTAGCGTCTAAACGAATTGAGATAGATCGCCAAAATTTTGCATATAGTCATCTTTTGTCTGCATGCAGGTCAAGTTCGAAGATGGGCTTTATCGGTCCACGTTTAGGCATAGCTCCCATATAAGGGTACCCCCAATTTTCGATATTTTTAGGTTCTTGAGCGCGTTTCTGTACCGAATTCGAAAAAAAAACTCAAACAACGATAATGAAATATATCGGCAGACATTTAGGCATCTCCTCAATATAGTGATACTTCCTGAAGGAAAGAATTCAGATAAACAATTAAAATATTGGGTTCAAAATTGGCATATAACGGTCATTAATCAGGCATAGTCCTCATATAATGATATCCCCCCAATATTCACTATATCCTACACTATGTAATCAAAATGGGGGACCAATTTAGGCATAGCCTCATATAACTTTGTAATATAAATTACAGTAGTTTGAGGATTTTATACTCTACCATGCGTTATCAGTATCAGTCCACCTTTTGGATCTTACAGATTTTAGCAAACTTGAACTAATTTTGGAAGAAATAATAAAATGGCCAAAGTTTGGATGAAAACAAAATTTTTTGAAACAAATTTGGTCCAAAGAAACATGGGGTCTATGACCAACATTTAAACCATAATCCGTTTGTAGAAATGTCGGGTCTATGACCAACATTTAAACCATAATCCGTTTGTAGAAATGTCGGTATAGGTACACTTTTTGGTATGTTCCCTATATTTATACCCTTCACCACACTGTGGTACAGGGTATTATGTCTTTGTGCATATGTTTGAGAATATGCATAGAATCACTTTCTAAGTCGATTTATGCATGTCCGTCCGTCCGTCTGTCTGTCCATGTATTTTTGTGAGCAAAGTACAGGTCGCATTTATGATCCGAATTGGATGAAATTTGGCACTGCTCATTTGTTTGGGCCAAGGACGAACCCTATTGAAATTGGGAAAAATCGGTTCAGATTTAGATATAGCTCCCATATATATATTTAACCGATTTAATGTAAACGGTCCCTATATATCTTTCGATTTGCACGAAATTTGGTACAGCCTAATCATTTAGGTCTAGAATGATGTATGCCAAGTTTCGTAAAAATCGGTCAAGATTTAGATATAGCTCCCATATATAGTTTCGTCCGATTTCATGTAAATGGTGCCCCAAAGTCCCTATATATCTTTCGATTTGCACGAAATTTGGCATAACGTATTGAATTAAGCCTAGAGTGATGTCTGCCTTGTTTCGTGAAAATCGGTTCTGATTTAGATATAACTCCCATATATAGTTTCGTCCGATTTCATGTAAATGGTGCACCAAAGTCCCTATATATCCATCGATTTGCAGGAAATATTGAGCCTAGAGTGATGTCTACCAAGTTTTGAGAAAATCGGTCCAGATTTAGATGATATAGCTCCCATATATAGTTTCGTCCGATTTCATGTAAATGGTGCAGCAAAGTCCCTATATATCCTTCGATTTGCACGAAATTTGTCATAACGTACTGAATTGAGCCTAGAGTGATATCTGCCTTGTTTCGTGAAAATCGGCCTAGATTTAGATATAGCACCCTTTTATTATAGATTGATTTTAAGTAATTGACGCACCAAGGAACCAATAGGAACAAAACGTTCTGAAATTAGTATAACCTAACTTGTGACAAGTTTGTTTGAAATCGCTTAATATTTGGATAAAGCTTCCATATATATTTTCGCCCGATTTCAAGTAAATTGGGCATCAAACTGCTCATGTTAGTCAGATTGACATCAAATTTTGCACAACTTACAAAATTGAGAATATAATTACGTAGTTGCGTTTTCTAAAAATTCAGATATAGCCCAACGGATGACCTATTTATATATGTTTGAAGTCGATTTACATACTTTTGTCCCATTGTAACAAACGATTGACATGTTTATGGATAGATCTAGGTAGATTCAAATTTAGATAAATATCACACATTTTATTTCATCCAATTTCATGTTTATAGTCCTGTTTAATATACCCATAGTGGTGAAGGGTATCATATAGTCGGCCCCGTCCGACTTTACTACTTTCCTTACTGGTTTTTATTTCAAGTACCTGTCAGTATCCAAAGTTCGGCCCGGTCGAACTTAACGCTTTTTCACTTGTTTTTTTTATTTGCGCCTGTCTTGAATTATATAAGCTATATATTCTTTATATTTAAATAAAAAATTTTCAGAATGTTGATACTTTGAGGCAAAGATTCCAGAAGGTTTGGACCAACGGGTCCCAACGTTTGGATAACATTTGATAAAGCCTTTCGTTTCGTATAAGATTTTAAAAATTTTGGCTTTTTATAGGGGAGGTACTAGAAGGTGCGGTCCAATAAGTCCAATATACCAACTATACACAGGTATGGTTAACATATTAGGTTGTATAAAGTTTGGTTTAAATCGAATAGTCTGTTTGCATGTTAATATATAATGCATTTTCAGCCACATTTTGCCCATTTGGCGAGGGATGTGCCAGAAGGAGTGTGCCGATTTTCCCCATTTTCGAACTTCATTTGAGTTTGAACGAAATATTACGATGTGCAGCATACCATTCGCCATATATTGGATTTATAAATATTGACAATTTTGATCTTAATGTGTCCCATATTTAGACTTGATAAAAATAATGGGTTTTGCAATGTTTGGCACAAATCGGAGTTCGTTTATAAAATGCATTTTCAGCACAATTTGACCATTTTGTGGGGAAGGTACCGGAAGTAGTGGACCAAAATTCTCCATCTTCAAATAAAAATATTTCGATGTGCAAAGTTTGAATTAAATCGGTTACTTCATTCGATAGCTTTCGTGCGCGGACGGACATTTGTAAATCGACTCCAAATTGTCTGAAACGGATTTGGTCCTAAGAAACATGGGGTCTAAAACCAATATTTCGATGAGGCACATTTTTGTCCTTTCATAGCCATAAGACTGAGGGTATACAAATAATGTTTGAAATTATAGACCGTCTAATATCCCTGAATACCAATCTACAGCCACTACAATGGTAAAATGCGGCTAAAAACTTTAAATGTCAAAACATGGTCATATTTTTTTATAATTTTCTGTATATATAAGCCTTCAATAACCTTTCATACCTAATTACAGTCACATAGGTGGGAAAATGCGGCTTTAATTATTAAAATATCTAAAATGTCTCGGTACCGTTATACCAAAACGATAACCGATATTCATAATGTTGGTATGACGATTGGACACCCACCTGATATAATTAAATTATAGTCAATTCGGTTGAAAAATGTGTCCAAAAATCCCCAAAATACCGAATAAGAGGGGCTATTATATGGGGACTACCGGGAAACTTGGACCAATATTGAGAAATGTTGGAACAGAAAACCAAAATATAAAGTCGTTGTTGTTATTTTTTGTGATTAAAGAAATGTCTTATTTTTGATGGCGAGCATGATAACTCCTCACCGGAACATCGGAATCCGAAAATTCCAACGCTTTTATAAAGAATACATGCCTGGCTCTCGTATGAACTAGGATTATTGACTTCGCACAACAATTAACACAATGGCGGAACATTGATTACGGAACTAATTCATTACGTTGTGCCAAATTTCGTGCAAATCGAATGATATATAGGGACTTTGAAGCACCATTTACATTAAATCGGGCGAAAATATATGTGGGAGCTATATCTAAATCTGAACTGATTTTCAGGAAACTTACACACATCATTCTAGGACTAATTCATTACGCTGTGCCAAATTTCGTGCAAATCTAAAGATATATAGGGACTTTGGTACACCATTTACCTTAAATCGGACGAAAATATATATGGGAGCTATATCTAATTCTGAACCGATTTTTCCCAATTTCAATAGGTTCGTCCTTGGGCCAAATAAGTGACCTATGCCAAATTTCATTCAAATCAGACCATAAATGCGACCTGTACTTTGTTCACAAAAATACAAGGACGGACGGACGAACATGCGTAAAGGCGTTACAATATTTCCCTTTTTCAAGACATTTGAAAATAGTAGGATTAAGATTTCTCGATATCCTTGCATTTTAGGTATACCCTGTCTTTGGAAATATTACTGATATAAATGTGGGGAACATTTATGACTAATTCGTTAAATCTCAGTCGACTCTCTGAAGGGGTCTTTTCTGTGCCCTTTTCCAGGAATGATTGAAAACTCATTTAGAACGGAATTATAGCAGGTCAGAATATTCTACAAATATTTTCCATAAAGTTTTACTATAAGGCTTACAATAGACCAAAACTCCATCAGTAAGGACGGGGTCGACTATATAATACCCTTCACCACTTTGTGTATATTCTAAATTTGTATCCTAATAGACGCCGCCTTTTCGAAGAAAAATTAATATGAAATTTATCGAATTTATATATAACTTGATCTTTATATATAAGTGAACCGACTAACACCAATTGCAGAGAGCCATGTCTCTGCAACCTATGCTAAATTTTATTTCATTTGGGCAGATTTAGAGTCGTTTGCAACCTGATACACGACATACGTATGCCACTATTTAAATTTTAATCTCAATCAGACACCCGTTCGAAATATCTATGGAGCTATGTCTGTGTCTGCACATTCAGTACATTATACAAAATTGTTCGCCAATAGGAAAAACTTTAGTTCTTTAGTGCATAATTTACATAAGATCGTAAGAAAATATATATGAGAGCTATATCTAAATCTAAACCGATTTTTACGGAGGTTAGCACAAATAATTTTAAACTCACTTCAGTGAGCTATGCCAAATTATGTGCAAATTGAAAGAAACATATGGGTCTTGGTACACTATTAATGGGCGCTATATCTAAATCTGAACCGATTTTCACGAAACCTAGTGCACATCATTCTAGACTCAATTTAGTATGCTGTGCCAAAGTTCGCGCGAATCGAAAGTAATACAGACAGTTTGGTGCACCATTTACATTTTATCGGACGAAAAAATATATATGGGAGCTATATCTAAATCTGAACCGATTTTTCAGTGTTCGTCCTTGGGCCAAATAAATGAGCTGTGCCAAATTTCAACCAATTCGAATAAAATGTACCTGTACTATGTTTACAATTTAACATGGACAGACAGACGGACATGCATAAATTGACTTAACAAGTGTTTCTATGCACATATCTCGTTTCCTTTTGCCTGTTACAAGCATATACACAAAGACATAATACCCTGTACCCCAAAAGGGTGAAGGATATAAAAATATATTGAGTTTCGGAAAAAAATAAAATCGAGATTTTATGAGCGCTGTTCAAAGGTGTCCCACGTACAAAGGTGCCCCCTCTCACCTTCTGACTCAATCCTTTACTGGATATACAAAACCAGCATCGATAAAGAACTGGATATAGTAATATCTATATTTATAATATTTCCATTTCTTAAGGATTACAAAAATCACTTTACTTTCGGAAGAAACCTTTCATTTCTCTCTTACAATGTTCCAAACGTCCAAACATTACATTTTCAACATTAATATACATACCCTCCATATTATGTAGGGAACGCAAAAAAGTTACACCTAATTCAATAACTTTTCTCATTGCGCCCTAGTAAAAAAGTACCGCCCAATATTACAAGGATGACAAGGATTCAATTTGATCGGGTTGACTGGCTATGCAAATACAAACATTAACTTTATTCCCTTTGTCTTTTGACAATTTCTTGGCTATGCTCTTCCACTCATAATTGTCTGATTAAAAACATTGATTTTTATTTCTTGTTCGTTGTTACTTCCTGCCTTTTTTTGCCTAGAATCCCTACAATGGTGATTTCCATGCATATTTACCAATGATGCCACCTTCTGTTCTTTTGTCATCCGTTCGTCCGCATGTTCGTTCGCCCATTCACTCGTTCATTCATTTAAATGCATTTAATTTCATTGTTATTTGCTTTCAAGTCAATAAAGAAAATTGGCAAGGGATGTAAATACAACAACAACAACAAAAAGACGAGAAAAAACACATTATGGTGGGAAAAGTAATGGGAAATTGCAGTTATTGGAAATATTGTATTCTACGCTTTTTCCTTAATGAAAATATTGAAATGATTCTTTGGTTAAGTTTTTGTGCATTTGTGTGTGTGTGTGTGTAAGTATGTCTGTGTGATTGTCCTTTGGTTTGTCTGTTATTGCCGATAGTTGGCGTTAAATGCAGCATCACAAAGGGAATCAATAAAGATGAGGGCTTGCTCGTCTTATGTGCGTGTGTGTGTCTGTGTGCTGGAGTCTGTGTTGACAAACAGATAAATGGCAAATTGTTGTCAGACATGCCTCTTTAATAATGACAAATGGTGCGACACAAAGAATGACATATGACCAATGTCTCAGAATCTGCTGTATCTGTGTTGGCATACGTTAAATATTTAAAATTAAACAGAAACAAAAATCAAGGCAAAGATGAATTCATAATAACGTTAAGATAATTGACGTATTTACCCTCTTTAATGTCATTTCCTTTTAATTAAGAAGAATCTTTTGTGGCTGGACGGAATTTATAATGTGCATGTCCTTAAATAGAATAAATATACACATATGTACATGCATACATAAACAACATTTATTAATACAATATTGCTAAATTACAGTATTATTGGTATTTTGGAATAAAATATATATTTTTTAATAAAGTTCAGACTTGTAAACAATTAACCAATAAGGAAATAGCAAGGTAGCGAAGAAATGATCTTTATATGGGATTGTTGCAAAGGTAGATCGATGCGGACATTTTTCTTATTAATAGCATTACCTAAATGGATTTTTTACTTAATGAGAGCCCAGAATACGAAAATGTAACCAATAAAGTTCCTGAAAACCCGGGAATACTGTTATTTGGGGACTATATATAAATATATCTTACTTACTTAGCTGGCTTGTTACAAAACGGTTGTTCCATAAGCCGAGCTTAAAAAAAATTCTAAGATGTTGTTTTCTACTTGGTCTTTCCATCTAATTCGTGGCCTTCCCCTTCTACGGAAACCATCAGTAGGCTCATTTTTATATGCATTTTGAGCTGGGGCATTTTCATTCATCCGCACAACATGGCTCAATACGACTGGCTATGTCGATGTCCGCGTATAAATTGTAGAGCTCGTGGTTCATTCGACGCCGATATTCACCGTGGATGCAGATCGGCCCGTAGATCTTTCGGAGAATTTTTCTCTCAAACACCCCAAGAGCTGCCTCATCTGCTTGCGCAAGTACACATGCTTCTGATCCATATAATAGCACGGGTAGTATCAGCGTCAGGTAAAGTGTGAGTTTGGTCTGGTGGGAGGTGTCCTTGTTTCTAAACTGCTTACATAGACCATAGTAGCATCTGTTGGCCATCACAATCATTCTCCGAATTTCAAAACTGATGTCATTTGTTTTATTTATGGCGGTACCAAGGTATATAAAGTCTTTAACTACCTCGAAGCTGTAGTTCTCAAGTTCCACAGTTGGTCCGAGTCTACTGGACGTCTTGCGCGTTGATACCATCAGCTTGGTCTTCTCGCCGTTTACTGCCAGACCCACTTTGGTAGACTCCTTTTCAATTTGTTCAAAGATGGCTGTTACCGCTCGCAATGTTCGACCCATTATATCAATGTCATCGGGGTAGGCGAGTAACATGTGTTGTTTGGTGTACAGAGTGCCATTTCTGTTCACCTTTGCGTCTCGTATGACCTTTTCCAGTAGGATGTTAAAAAAATCACACAACAAACTGTCACCTTGTCTGAATCCTCGTTCGGTATTGAAGGGCTCCGATAGGTCCTTTCCTACTTTAACTGCTGACCTTGTGCCACTTAAAGTTATCCTGCATAGCCGTATTAATTTTGTAGGAATGCCGAACGCAGACATGGCTTTAAACACCTCTGAACGGATAGGGCTGTCGAATGCGGCTTTATAGTCGACGAATAGATGGAATGTGTCGATGTGTTTTTCGTGGGTCTTTTCCAGGATTTGGCGCAGAGTGAAAATCTGGTCAATGGTGGATTTGCCAGGTCTGAAGCCACATTGGTTTGGTCCAATGATGTCATTGACCATTGGCTTCAATCGTTCACACAGCACACTGGATAGCACTTTATATGCGATGGGAAGGAGACTTATTCCTCTATAGTTGGCACATATCGTCTTGTCTCCTTTTTTGTGCACGGGACACAGGATGCTGAAGTTCCAATCACTGGGCATGCATTCATCTAGCCAAATTGTGCTAATCAGCTGGTGCATGCAGCATCTGGCCACCAGACTTGAATAGTACGGCTGGTAACCCATCGGTTCCTGCTGCTTTGTTGTTCTTGAGCCGATTAATTGCTTTTATGACCTCATCTTGGCTAGGTGGTATACACTCTATGCCATCATCTCTTATTGGTTCTGGGGTATCTTCTTCATCGCCACTATTTGATACTAGAAGCTTTTCGAAATGCTCCTTCCAGATCCTCAACACGCTGTCTGTAACTGTCACCAGGTTCCCTTCCTCATATCTATAGGAGGATGTGCCTGCACCAAAGCCTTCGGTTTGGTGTTTTACTCGTTGGTAAAATTTCCGGACTTCATTCTGACTCCTGTACATCTCGATTTTCTCACGCTTTTCTTGTTCTTTCTTCTTTTTTTCTGAAAACACGTTTCTCCTCTCTCCTTTTCTCCCGATAATTCTCCATCACGTTACGTGTTGCTACTGTTTGCAGGGTTGCCCTATACGCTGCGTTTTTCTCATCAGTAGCATTACGACACTCCTGATCGTACCATGGGTTTCTTGGTGGTGGTTTTTGGTACCCAGTTCCTTTTGCTGCAGTTTGTAGGGAGTGGGCAATTCTTTGCCATTGTGCTTCTAAACTATTATCGGGACAAGAAGTGCTTTCTTCAAGCAGATGGGTAAGTTGAGCGGAGTAGGCCTCGGCTACCTGTTGTGTTTGCAGCTTTTCGACGTCGAGTTTCCGTGTTGTATTAGATCGCACCTTTACTGCAACATTAAGACGGGTACGTACCTTGGCTGCCACAAGGTAATGGTCCGAATCGATATTCGCTCGTGGTTGGGTTTTCTTTTTCTTTGCTTTTTCATAGTAGGCTGGGGTTTCCGAGAGTGGGCAACAAACCCGACGCCTCAACCAATTTTTTATAGTTCTTATGGGTGAACTCGCGGCACATATTAGCTCACTATTTCATCGGGTGATGAGAATAGCTCCCCAGGTGGCACCGCGGGGAGGTCAGTGTCCACAATTGAAATGAAAGAGGGACCAAGATAAGCCTGGACTTCGCCATGTTAAAGCCAATCAGAGCCGTTGCTTGGTATCTATCATCCCCTACGCCATCTTATATCTTATCTATTAAAAATTATAATCTGCTGCAAAAAAATTATAGTTCATGACACCCCTAGAATCAATTAAATCTGTGTTTTCAGTTTAAGGCCTTATGTAGGCATCTATTTGTTCAACTCGGCTATTGGGTTAACGTCAAAATTCTAAAAACGAATTTGACTCTATATACTATACAGATATCTTTTACAAGGAGTTTTGTTAACCCCTATTAGTGAGATAAATTCATGCAAGCCGAACTTTTATACCCTTCACCATAAGTATACCAAAGTTTCCAACCCCACATGGAGCCATAATAAAGTTAAGCCTTTAAAATACTACAAAAGAGAGACAGGACCTTTTAAATGGGACCACACAAAACATGGACTTTTATCGATAACTAACATTTTATACCTCCACCATGAGGTCGACATTTTAAATACCTGTAATCGCTCTGTACCATCCACTTAAAAAAATAAATTTTGTTATTTAATTGGAACCTACAGTAATTCAAGAAGGTCCCTATAAAATTTAAAGTGAAAAATTTAACAATTCTTGAAAATATAGAATTGTTAAATTTTTCCCAAGGTTCAAACGCGCGTTTTACGAATGGCAGGCACGATAACTCAATAACTAATAATTCAATCGCTTCCAAATTTTAACACGTTTCTCTGTGACCCTTGATCCACCTTTTGGTATTCCGGGGTTCGTCATGCCTTCAATAGTTCTGAAGGCATGTAATCTTTCTAATGTCGTTTGAGTTTTCGGATTTTTTTCGGAGCTATCATTACAGTCTTTTCTGTTGGAAAATGTGTCATACTACCTTTTAACGCCAACTGTGCTGGTCACCTTTTTATAACCTTCACCACACTGTGGTACAGGGTATTATGTCTTTGTGCATATGTTTGTAACAGACAAAAGTAATCGAGATAGAACCATGGTTCCTTTTGAGAATATGCATAAAATCACTTTCTGAGTCGATTTATTCATGTCCGTCTGTCCGTCCATGTATTTTTGTGAACAAAGTACAGGTCGCATTTATGATCCGATTTGGATGAAATTTGGCACATGTCACTTATTTGGCCCAAGGACGAACCCTATTGAAATTGAAGAAAATCGGTTCAGATTTATATATAGTTTCGTCCGATTTTAGGTAAATGGTGCACCAAGCTCCCAATATTGGTCCGATTGAGACAAAATTTTGCACAGGGTATTGAATTAGGTCTAGATTGATGTATGTTAAGTTTGGTTGAAATCGGTTCAGATTTAGATATAGCTCCCATATATAGTTTCGCCCGATATTAGGTAAATGGTGCACAAAAATGCCAATATTGGTCCGATTGAGACAACATTTTGCACAGGGTATTGAATTAGGTCTAGATTGATGTATGTTAAGTTTGGTTGAAATCGGTTCAGATTTAGATGTAGCTCCCATATATAGTTTCGTTTGATTTTATGTAAATGGTGCACCAAACTCCCAATATTGGTCCGATTGAAACAACATTTTGCACAGAGTATTGAATTAGGTCGAGAGTGATACATGCCAAGTTTGGTTGAAATCGGTTCAGATTTAGATATAGCTCCCATATATAATTTTGTCCGATTTTAGGTAAATGGTTCACCAAACTCCCAATATTAGTCCGATTGAGACAAAATTTTGCACAAAGTATTGAATTAGGTCTAGATTGATGTATGCCAAGTTTGGTGGAAATCGGTTCAGATTTAGATATAGGTTTTTTATATATTTTTGTTCGATTTTATGTAAATGTTGCACCGAAGAGCCTATATTTGTTTGATTTACATGAAATTTAGCATAGGGTATTAAATTAAGTTTAGAGTTATATCAAAAAACACATGGTGTATGCAACGGTTGCTCAATTAGGTCCATGTGTTTATATATAGCTCCCATATATAATTTTATTCGATTTCTTATAAATTGTGCACCAAAGAATCCAAGTCTGCCCGTTTGACATGAACATTTTCATTGATTTCAAGATGGTATGTGTATGGGGGTTTTTTTCAGTTGGTTCAAATATCTATGTAGATATCACACTTAATTTCGCCCGATTACTGGTTTATTTTCATGTTTCTCTTATTTTCGTCTAAATATGCATCTCTCTTTGTACTAAATGCAAATATTTTCTTTGTCCCTGTTTGTTCCTTTTTCACAATTGTACATAAAATCACTTATATTCTAACCAGCAAACACGACTGTTATTGGTAAGACCCTGTTTCAAATTCATCATTCCTTGGGAGAAATTATTCCTGTTTTCAAAGAAAAGTTTTTCCTCATTACGGCTACAATTAACCATCGCAGCACTTTCAGAAAATCCAGGTTGGCATTTTCGCTCCCCAAAATACCGAAATGAGAGTTACTATAGTACAAAAATGGACCAATGCTGTAAAATCTTAAATATTTCGAGCCATGATGTGAACAAACGGACATACAACTTAATCGAAATACAATGTTACTCTGATGGGGTCTTCAATAAATATATATATTTTTGTCGGATTTTATGTAAATGGTGTCGGATTTTATGTAATAAAGGCCATTTTCCCCAAAAAACGTCTTTAAAAATTGATGAGTTTTTTATTTTGAGTCACTTGACTTCACATTTTTTGAGTATTTCGTCGGCTATATCTACATTAGTCTATGATTAGACTATGATGAAAGTCTCTACGAAATTGCCTTTTTGTCAAAACTCCAGTGCATTTCAGAGAATATAACAATTATTTCACTCAAAAGTTAACATTATGTTATGCCACCATATAGTGTCATAATGTTATACCACACCGACATCTATATTTTATTTGGGATAACAAATGTCCTATCTTATGTATTTGCATCATATATGTATTCACATATAGATGCCGCTGTAGTGTAGCGGTAAGTATAGGCATAAACCGCCGTTATTGTCGTTATATAAGCATATGTGGCTATAACAGGGTGGCACCATTAATTACAAAATATTTAATACATACCATTATTGAGAATAAAATATAATAGCTACTTTCCAGTATTTGTATATCTTCATCTTGTTATTTGAAGTCTTTAAAGCACCTGAGTTATTAAAGAACCTATAAGTGGAGTATTTGGTGTCGGTAAGAATAATAGCTTCCATCCTCCAGGATTTTATCACTTGCTTTATTTATAAAATTAAGTTTCTATAAAAGAAAATAAACTTTTTGATAAGGTGACCATACGTCCTCTTTTTTTATTATTAACTGGCTGTCATCTATAAAATGTATGTCCTCCATCTGAAATCTGTCAGCACTGTCATCTATATTTTAAAAACCTCAATCAATATAAATTTTTGTAAATTGAAACAAATTAATAAATACATTTTATGAAATTTCAGTGAAATATTTTGAAAAGGGGTCCGAATCTTAGCAGGAAAAACAATATAACTGCCCACATTTTTGGAATCTTGAGGATTTTTAGACAAATTTACCTTCCGAATTTTTTGTTTATACCCTTCACCACAGTGTGCATATGTGTGCAACAGGCAAAAGGAAACGAGATAGACCCATGGTTCCTTTTGAGAATATGTATAGAATCACTTTCTGAGTTTATTTATGCATGTCCGACTGTCCATGTTAAATTGTTAACAAAGTGTAGGTCGCATTTATTGTCCGAATGAGATAAAATTTGACATAGATCTTTTATTAGCCCTAAGGATGAACCCTATTTAAATTGGAGTCGGTTCATATATATTTCCCATATATAGTTTTCGTCCGATTTTTAACAAAGTGAAAAATTTGGGGCGATTGGAACAAAATTTTGCACAATGTACTTAAATTAGGAAAGAAACGTGTGCCAAATTTTGAAATTGAAATCGGGTGAGATTTACATATAGCTCCCATATATATTTTCGTCCAATTTTTAGCAAATGGTGCACCAAAGAGTTAAATGTGTGCCGATTGGCACAAAATTTTGCATAACACACTGAAGCTGAGATATCCTACCGTGTGTCAAGTTTTATTGAAATCGGTTCAGATTTAGATATAGCTCCCATCTATATTCTCGTCAGATTTTTAGTAAATGGTGAAACAAAGAGGCAAATTTAGGCCGATTGACACGAAATTTTGCACAACGTACTGTAGTTTCGGATAACCGAACGTGTGCCATGTTTTATTGAAATCGGTTCAGATTTAAATCTAGCTCCCATATATACATTCGTCCGATTTTTAGCAAATGGTGCACCAAAGAGTATAACGAGTGGTTTTAACTAAGGCTGAAGTAAGCTCAGTCGCTGCCAGGGTCAACCTAAGGACCCACAAACCTTAAGTAAAAACACGAGTGATTACAATTTCAATCTTTATTATAATACTCTGGTGTTTACAATATGAATAATAGTTTGGATGTGAAATAAGCTTTTATGTTGGAGTCTTCTAATCGGTAATGGTAGCTGGGTATGGGGGTTGGATCGTGAATAGCAGGCTGGTTACAGTCGGCTCGGGGGTGGTTAAGTGATGTCGGCTCGTAACTAATCGGCTGGTTGGTATTCGCGTTTGTTGTGGTCGGCTCGAAGATTCTCGGCTAGCTGCTGTCCGTACGTTGGAGATCGGCTGGCTACAGTCGACTCGAAGATACTCGGCTAGCTGGTTTCGGCTCGTTGAAGATCGGCTGGCTACAGTCGGCTCGAAGGTACTCGGCTTGTTGAAGATCGGCTGGCTACCGTCGGCTCCTTGGTGATCGGCAGGATACAGTCGGCT
>NW_026874604.1:0-16878 GCF_032173495.1 Musca vetustissima
GCTTCCCGTGGTATTTCGTCTGTTGAGTTAGTACAACATTCTCTCTGGTGGTCTGGTCCTCACTGGCTTTCTCAATCTCCATCGCTTTGGCCCAAACAGCCAGAAAATTCTTATGAAACCAATCTGGAAATGCGAAAATCCGCTCTGAATGTCAATTCTTCTACTGTGTCCAACTATCCGGACATTTTAACTAAATACTCAAATCTAACTCGCTTGACTCGGATTATGGCCTATATACTGCGATTACTCCAATATAAATCTTCATCAAAGTTACAGTTTTCTGGATTTCTCAGAGCAGCGGAACTAAATAACGCAGTAAGAAAAATTGTAATTCTGTCTCAAGAGGTCGATTTTCCCGAGGAAATACAACAACTACAGAAAGGAAGAAGCATTCACCCTAGTAGCAGAATTGCCCAGCTGTGTCCCTTTATCGGCGATGATGGCGTACTTCGAGTTGGAGGACGACTAAATAAGGCTAAGTTTCAATATGATTTTAAATACCCAATGCTTTTGTCCATGCTCATCACAAAACACTCCATGGCGGTCTCATCCAGATGCAAGCTTACGTGTCTCGAAAATTCTGGATCCTCTCTGCCCGCAACTTGGCAAAACGAGTACAACGCCAGTGTATCACCTGTTTCAAATACAAGGCCAAATCACTTCAACAAATTATGGGCAATCTTCCCTCTGTTCGGATACAACCCACAAGACCCTTCAAACATAGTGGTGTGGATTACGCAGGCCCAATAACCATCAAACAATCAACTGCTCGGAACTCAGTCACAACCAAAGGTTATATCTGCCTCTTTGTTTGTATGGTCACGAAAGCACTTCACCTCGAAGCTGTAACCAGTTTGTCTACAGACGCTTTCATAGCTGCTTTCCGGAGATTTACTTCACGTCGTGGAATGTGCTCAGACCTTTACTCGGATTGTGGTACAAATTTTATTGGCTCAAACAAGGAGCTTAAAATTCTTCGCCGAAGAAGTATTGACTGCTTGCCAGAAGACCTCGTTAACCTCCTTACTAATAATGGCACAAATTGGCATTTTATACCACCAGCATCACCAAATTTCGGAGGACTATGGGAAGCTGGTGTAAAATCCACGAAACATCACTTAAAACGAATAATGGATCATCGGATTCTTACTTATGAAGAACTGTCTACGTTACTTGCTCAAATTGAAGGATGTCTCAACTCAAGGCCGCTTTGCCCAATGTCACCTGACCCTTCAGATTGCGAAGCATTAACTCCGTCACATTTTTTGGTTGGAGAGCCAATATTATCTGTCCCTGACGAAGACTTGTTAGATTGCTCCATAGACAGACTTTCCCGATGGAAAGTAGTTCAACTACTCAAGCAACAATTCTGGAAACGATGGTCAACGGAATATGTAAACCGACTTCAATCCCGTCCAAAATGGTTGAAACCACAAAAGAATGTTGAAGTTGATGATTTGGTCCTTGTATTTGATGAACGCCTTCCCCCGGGCCAGTGGCCTCTGGCACGAATTACGGAAATTCATCCCGGCACTGATGGCAGAGTTAGAGTGGTATCCCTTAAATCACATGGAAAAACCTACAAACGTCCTGTTTCGAAAATTGCTCAATTACCCCTTCAAGAAGATTTTACTTCCTGCAAAGAAAATGATGAGAGTTGCTGTGAGCAGAGGCATAGCACGGTTATCTCGGAAACCGAATAAAACACCTCAACAACAATAACCAGATCAAGAACAGTTGTTCTTTGTGCGGGGGAATGTTGGAGAACAACCTACTATTTATTTATATTTATTTATTAATTAATTATTAATTTGTTATTAATTTTATATTAATTCCTAATTTTTAATATTTGCCCCTATTTATAATTTCCCCATAGTTAATTTCTAATTTGGCATCCCTAATTTTATTTCTAAATTGTCGCGACTGACATCCCTATTTTCTTGTAATTCTAATTTTTGCCTATTCCCTTTTCTTCAACTAATTCAAGGTCAGAATTTGTCTCAACAGCAGTCGGTCGTTGATCTTTGTTTACATTCTGACTCCGTTACGTTGCTAATTGTTGTTGTTGTCGCTTGCATATTATATGCAAACGCATAAACAAACAACATTTCTAACAACGCAAGCAGAGTCATTATGTACAAAGGAAGATGTTACCTTGATGGCTACTGCTGTTGATCACTTGTTATTAGTATCGTTTTTTCTGCCTTGCTGCCTAAACTGATCGCTCGTTAAGCAAATAATAATTCTGCCGCGCTGCATATTCAAAATAGCTTAACTACTTTTTGTTAAATATTTAAATTAAATTATATTTTTTACTAATTTTATTAAATAATTAAATTGCCCAATCGGGAGCAAATTATTTTCGAATTATATTTGTTTATAATTGTGTTATTAATAAAATTGCCCCGAAGCAATTTGTAATTTAAAAGTATAAACTTTGTGTTTTTTTTGCGCTGGCTCGTGGAGCCAATAAATACTCCTACAATGGGAGCTAGACGACTCTGTGCAAAATGTTGGCGATTCTTTATACGAAATTAATACATTCTCCATATTATTGTGGAGGAAATAAAAAGGGGATTATATGGGGACTACCCAAAAAAGGAGGCGAATATTAATAATTTTTGGTAGGGAGATTTACTACCATATACAAAATACAAAATTGCAGCGAATTCGGTTGAAAAACTCGGTCAAGAACCTGCTAGCCCTTATATGAGGGCTACCAGAAAAACTGGACATATATTTATAATATTTAGTGAACAGATTTGCTACTTAAAAAGAACTCAAAGTACTAAATTTCAGCCTATTCGGTCGAAAAATGTGATCAAAGAATACTCAAAATTTGGGGGATACTGTTATATGGGGGGTACTGGGAAAAGCGGACCAATATTTGTAATTTTTAGGGGGAAATTTTGTACCCAATAAAAAAATGTGATCAAAATCCCAAAAATACTCCAAATTTGGGGGATACTGTTATATGGGGGAAGACAAAAGACGATTCTGTGCAAAATTTTGGCGATCTATTTCAATTCGTTTAGAGGCTAGAGTGATAACAACAGACGGACGGACATGGCTATATCGTCATAAAATTTTACGCTGATCAAGAATATATATATATATATATATACTTTATAGGGTCGGAAATGATTAGTTCGATGAGTTTCAAACGGAAAAACAAAATTAATATACCCTCCATACTATGGTGGATTATATAAAAACAGTAACGAAAGTAGTGTTATTTTGAGTCTTTGGTGCGCCATTTACTTAAGATCAGACGAATATATGTATGAGAGCTATAGATAAATCCGAACGGATTTTTCCAATTTTAATAGGGTTCGTCCTTGGTTCAAGTAAATAAGATATGCGTTTCTTAGCTATTTGACAATTTTTGGCTACAGGATGCTCCATTTACATAAAATCGAATAAAAATGTGAACGAATTTCAACGAAACTTAACACACGTCATCTAAAAATCCACATTCAAGATTTTGTCCTAATTGGACAAACTATGAGACAATATCAGTAGGGGTCGTCCTTGGGCCATACAAATGGGTTGTGCCAAATTGGATCTCATTCAGGTGATAAATGCCACCTGTACATTGTTTAAAATTTAAAATGGACAGACGGACGGACATGCATAAATCTACTCAGCAGGCGATTCTGAGCATCTTCTTAAAACTAACAAACGTTGCACAAAAACATAATGCCCTTTATCACAGTGTGGTGAAGATTATACAAAACAGAGGCAACAATGCCAGCACCATATGGACAAAATTAATAAAATATTTTATTGATTGTGGTCAAAAAATCTGTAAGGAAAGTAGTAAAGTCGGACTGGGCCGACTATATGGTACCCTTCACCACTTTGGGTATATTCTACATGTGTGCCCTAACAGACGACGCGTTTGTGTTATATATCTATATCTGAACCGATCTCAGGGAAACTTGCCAGAGACTAATTTATATTAATTCAGCAAGTTGTGTCAATCGCCCTAGCTATGGATCTTTTCACGAAGCTTAGCAACATCATTCTAATTCAGTACCCTATACCAGTACCCTATACCAAAATTCGTGCAAATCGAAAGATATATAGGAATTTTGGTACACCATTTACATTAAATCGGACGAAAATATATGAGAGCTATATCTAAATCTGAACCGATTTTTATGAAACTTTGCACACGTTATTTTAGACTTAATTTAGTACGCTATGTCAAAATTCGTGCAGACCGAGTTATTTGCAGGGACTTTGGAGCATTAATTACATAATATCGAACGAAAATATATATGGGAGCTATATCTAACCTTAATTCAGTACGCTATGCATAATTTCGTGCAAATCGAATGATTTTTAGAGACTGGTGTACCAAATACCTAAAATCGGATGAAAATATATAAATGGGGCTATATCTAAATCTGAACCGATTTTCACGAAACTTTGCACACATCATTTTAGTTCAGTAGACTTAGTTCAGTACGCTATACCAAAATGCGTGCAAATGAAAAGATTTCCAGGGACGTTGGAGCAACAGTTACCTAAAATCGGGCGGAACTATATATGGGAGCTATATCTAAATCTGAACCTATTTTCATGAAACTTAGCACCCATTATTATAGACGCAATTCAGTACGCTGTGCCAAATTTCGTGCACATTGAAAGACCACATTGGTGCACCAATTACCTTAAATCGGTTGAAAATATATATGGGAGATATATATAAATCTGAACCGATTGCCACGAAAACTTTGCACACATCATTCTAGACTTAATTCAAAACGCTATGCCAAAATTCGTGCACATCAAAAAATTTCCAGGGACTTTAGTGGACTATGTACCTAAAATCGGGCGAAGTTATATATATGGAGCTATATCTAAATCTGAACTGATTTTCCTGAAACTAAGCACACATCATTCTAGACTTAATTTGATACGGTATGCCAAATTTCGTGCAAATCGAAAGATAAATAGGGAGTTTGGTACACCATTTACCTCAAATCGTCCAAAAATATGTATGGGAGATATATCTAAATGTGAACCGATTTTTCCCAATTTCAATAGGGATGGTCCTTGGGCCAAACAAATGAGCTGTGCCAAATTTCATCCAATTCGGATCATAAATGCGACCTGTACTTTGTTTACAATTTAACATGGACAGACGGACGGGCATGCATAAATCGACTAAGAAAGTGATTCTATGCATATTCTTAAAAGGAACCATGGGTCTATCTCGATTATTTTTGTCCTGTTACAAACATATGCACAAAGACATAATACCCTGTACCACAGTGTGGTGAAGTGTATAAAGATGGTGATGATAAAATATAGAGCGGGTATTTATGGAGCAAAATGACGCTGTTAAAATTTCGTTTAATATTATTTTTCTCCCATCGTTTTCACGTTTTCTTTATAGATCTTGTATACCTCCCCAGCGTGGAAAATTTGAGATTTTCAAAATATGTGAAACATGTATATTTGTCTTCATTGGCCAGAACCCATCCTACATGCAAAATTTCGTGAGGATGGGCCCACAACTGTGGCCTGTATCGTGTTTACAAATTATAATGGACAGACGGACGGACGCACATGTCTAGATCGACTCAGCTAGTCGAGATATGACGATCGGTATACTTAAAGGTGGGTCTAGGACCAATATTTCGCGGCGTTACAAACTTTTGGGGCTGCACAAAGCTATAATACCCTGACAACATAGTTGTGTAGGGTATAAAAATGTGTTTCGAGCGATTATAATACGTTTACAGTAAACCGGATTTCGTTAACCCAGTGGGTTTCAATTGTCAATTCCTTTCCTATCAAATAAATTCTCATAAAGTAGGTTAACCCAGTAAAAAGTTCTAATGTATATGCCGTTTTAAACTTAAATTTGGGTACAAACTAATTGAAATACTGCTGGAAAATTTAACACTATATTTTCATGTAACTTTCTGTTTTTTTTTTTTTTTTTTTTTTTTTTGTTGTAAAAACTTTTTCTCCACAAAAAACAATGAGTCGGTGGTGAAGTGAAACTTTGCAACGCACATCCATTATTCTTCAATGAAAATCAGCAGCCAAAAACAACTTGGTTGCTTTATTAGCTAAAAACTTGGGGAGTGAAACCAAAAATATGCGCAAAAGATATACAATGGCAATATTTTATGTTTTCTCATGTAATCCTTTTTGAAAAAATTCACATACACCCGTACACACAAAGATTTAAAACAAGTTTTGGTACATCATGCACAACATGATGAATGGTTAGTATGTAAAATAGTTTCAACTATTTTACATACATAGAGTTCATATGGTTAAAAGTAGTTGTCATGTACAATGGGAAGACAGTTTTAAAAGTAGTTCTTTGGCGGTGTCGGAAATTGTATCTGAAGGAAAATGCGAAAATGTCACTAATCGCTAGTTTTATATTTTTGAATATCCTTTGTCTTTCGAAAGAATCCTTTCAGTCATCCGAACCGAACAAATGAAACTTAGAGTTTTATTGATGATATACTTAGAATCACTCAATTGAAATTGATAATAATTAGTTGAGATTTACATATAGCACAATATATGTTTATACCCTTCTCCACACAGTGGTACAGGGTATTATGTCTCTGTGGATATATTTGTAACAGGCAAAAGGAAACGAGATAATAGACCCATGGTTCCTTTTGAGAATATGCATAGAATCATTTTCTGGGTCAATTTATGCATGTACGTACGTCTGTCTGTCCATGTCGAATTGTAAACAAAGTACAGGTCGTATTTATGATCCGAAGTAAATTAAATTTGGGATCGCTCAGTTATTTGAACCAAGGGCAAGCCCTACTGTAATAGAAAACTGTTAGCGGAGCAGTATAGGCGGACGGGGCCGACCATACGATACCCTACACAACTAACACGGAACTCTAACTTCTTGCTGATTTTTATAGCAAGCCTGACAATATTTCGTGAAGGTTGCACCCTATTGTCCTCAGCACCTCTTCCTTACACTGCAATATTTTCCGAATATTGCCAATATTCAGTACAGCCCTTGTAACTACTTGCCCATATTTCCTTCACCGTGGGGTGTGTTGTTAGTCTTAGAATTGTAGCCTATAGATCGAATAAAAAAAAAACACACACACACATCATCATCGAAAATCATAGGCCTTCTTGACCAAAGCAGGAACCTCATGGAACATTTCAAAACGATCACCGCTATATTTCCTTCCTGCAGTGTGGTAACGGTTTACTAAATAATATACCAATACGTAAGCTCCTGAAAATATGTACGTGTAACTCCCACATCCATTTCCATTTCATCCCATAAATATTAACCGATCTTTTCCAAAAACAATGGGGGTCTTCATTGGCCAGAACCCATCCTACATGCAAAATTTCGTGAAGATTGGTCCATAACTGTGGCCTGTATCGTGTTTACAAATTATAATGGACAGACGGACGCACATGTTTAGATCGACTCAACTAGTCGAGATATGACCATCGGTATACTTAAAGGTGGGTCTAGGACCAATATTTCGCGGCGTTACAAACTCTTGGGGCTGCACAAAGCTATAATATCGTGACAACATAGTTGTGTAGGGTATAAAAATTGGTTCAGATACAGATTCACATATAGCTCCCATATATATTTTCGTCCGATTTTATGTAAATGGGGTACGAAGACACTATATATCATTCGATTTCTACGAAATTTGACAACGCGTAATGAATTGAGTCTAGTATAAAGTTCGTTAAGTTTTGTGAAAATCGATTCATGGTTAGATATAGCTCCCATATATATATTTTCGACCGATTTTAATTAAATAATAATAATACCACAAAATTTGGCATGGGGTACTGAATTAAGTATAGAATGGTGTTTGTTAAGTTTCGAGAAAACCTGTTCAGATTTGTTTTGATTGTTAACAAAGTACAGGTCGCATTTATGATCCGAATTGGATGACATTTGACACAGGTCATTTATTTGACCCAAGGACGAACGCTATTGAAATTGGGAAAATCGGTTCAGATTTAGATATATATATCCCGATTTTGCACAGTGTATCAAATTGAAACTATAAGTACGATATTGCGTTTTGTTAAAATTGGTGCAGATACAGCTTCCATATACGTTTCAAACGATTGTACGATTGATATAACATTTTTGAAGAGTGCAGTCTCTACATCGATTTACATAAATTTGTCCCGTTGTAGGCAAACGACTATAAATTTTCCCGAATGAAATTAAATTAAGTATAGGTTCCAGAAGGGCAGCAAGGTGGTGATAGGTATTATATAGTCGACACTGTCCGACTTTACTACTTTCCTTACATACATTTAAAATTTAAAATTCAATTTAATCGTTTAAAACACAAAAATTGGAATGGATTTCAACTGTTATTTTCATTGCAAATAAATGTATTTATGTGTAAAAAGAAAACAAACATATACTTATCTGGAGTGTTTTTCCATATAATCATTCACTACAGTCCCACTAAAATCCTAACTATCAAATGTTTTCTAAACGTTTTCCGTCCATTTGCATATAAAAATAAAACAGTATTTGATATGCTATAAAATTGAAGAGAGAATAATCGCTGCAACTGCTTTCAAAATCAATAAAAATAAAATATGCAAAACCTATAAAAAATCTCTAAAAAGACAAAAAGGACGAAAGGGACTGACAAAGAGAAACCTTTTCCTAGTTTTTTGTAAAACCAATACTGAAAGTTCAATACTCGGTCTATACGATACACTTCACCACTATAGACATATACAAGAGATGCTTCTAAGATTCATATTGTAAAAGTCTTTCTTCATATGGAGAAACATTGACATGAAATCGGTCAAAATAAATTATGTGGTCTACGTATATTGATAAGCCCACTATAAGATGAAGTGTATATACAAATTGTCATTCCGTTTGCAACATGGCGAAATATTCTCCAAAGTATATATTCTTAGTCGATGGGTTGATCAGCTTAATTGTGTACAAATATTAAACGAATCTATAGAAGTGATAGTAGAATCGTTTGAAGAAATAGGGGAAATGGAAAGATTTAATTCATATTTTTATAGCCTTCACCACACTGTGGTACAGGGTATTATGTCTTTGTACATTTGTTTGTAACTGACAAAAGGAAACGAGATAGACAGATGGCTCCTTTTGAGAATATGCATAGAATCACTTTCTATGACGATTTATACATGTCCGTCCATCCGTCTGATGTATGCATGTCTGTCCATGTTAAATTGTAAACAAAGTGCAGGTCGCATTTTTAATCCGAATTGGATGAAATTTGGCATAGGTCACTTATTTGACCCAAGGACGAAACCTATTGAAGTTAGGAGAAATGGGTTCTGATTTAGACATAGCTCCCATATATATTTTTGTCCGATTTAATGTAAATGGTGTACCAAAGTCCCTATATATCTTTCGATTTGCACGAAATTTGGCATAGCGTAATGAATTAGGTCTAGAATGATGTGTTTAAAGTTTCCTGAAAATCGGTTCAGATTTAGATATAGCTCCCATATACATTTTCGTCCGATTTATTGTAAATGGTGGACATAAGTCCCTTTATATCTTTTGATTTGCATGAAATTTGGCACAGCGCAATAAATTAGGTTTAAAATGATGTGTGTTAAGTTTCCTGAATATCGGTCCAGATTTAGATATAGCTACCATATACTCTCTATATATCTTTCGATTTGCACGAAATTTGGGATAGCGTAATGAATTAAGTATAGAATGATGTGTGTTATGTTTCGTGAAATCGGTTCAGATTTGGATATAGTTCCCATATATATTTTTCCCCATTAAAGTAAGTGGTGTCCATAAGACCCTATATAGCATTTTCGTCCGACTTAATGTAAATGGTGTACGAAAATCCCTATATATCTTTCGATTTTAACGAAATTTGTCATAGCGTAATAAATTAGGTCTAGAATGACGTGTGTTAAGTTTCGTGAAAATCGGTTCAGATTTAGATATAGCTCGTATATATTTTTTCTTCCCATTTTATGTAAATTGTGCACTAAATACCAAAATTTATATTACCAAAAATTTATATTACAGATAAAATTAATATACGAGGGTATTTTCATTTCAAAATTATATCGTTAAGCTCAACTTGAAAGAGAATAACTTCAAAAAACAGCAATATTAAAAAGTAGTCAACAAATAATATCGAATTTCAGGGTTATAACAAAACCTCCGTATGGTCTGGGCAGGAACAAAATATATGGTCTGGGCAGAACCAAAAATGGAAAATACGCGAAAAAATCTCCAACAATATAATGTTGGAGTATTTGTTGGTAATGTTGGTAGTATTTATTTTTTGACATATTTTGGGCGAAAAAACTCCGTCAAAAACATATTTTATAACACAGTCTCATGATGTTACCAATTCATTTTACAAATACCTCAATATGTCAAGTAAAAACGCCGTTAAGTTCGACCGGGCATTTGATACCAGTAGTCTTTCGAGACTAGGGATACCGTTATATGGAGGCTATCCGAAAGAAGTAGACCGATATCGATAACTTTTGGTACGGAGATTTGTTACCCAATGGAAACTCAAAGTATCTTATTACAGTCATTTGGGTTTAAAAACGTGCCTAAACTCCCAAAAACTAATTGAACCTATATGCAAAATTTTTGGTGGAAACATTTGCTACCCAAAATCCCGAAACTTTGGTCAATATTAAAAATTGTTGGTAAAAAGTTTCGCTATACATTAAAAACCCAAAATACCAAATTATAGCCAATTCATTTGAAAACCTGCCAAACATCCCCCGATATATCCCATATTCATTATCATTATCTATTTTAGATATTGCGAGCACTATCGTGATTTCGACATAGAATTTTATTCTGATCAATAATATACATATACTTGGGGTATCCATTGACAAAGAGAATGACAAATTTAATATACACTTCACCATACGGCGAAAGGTATAAAAAGCTTACTCAATATTGGGCTACCGTCATGTGGAAATCGTATAACATATTGCAAAAGAATTTAATTAAATCCGAATCCTAAACGACGATAATATCGAATCTTGATGTCGAACTTATATATTTTTATTCAAATTTATTTCCCATGAATCCAATAATTACAAAAAGTATATCTACGGAAAATTTAGAAGGGAAAACAACGGTATCCGGTTCGACAATTGCACCTCTTATAACTCAAGAACAAATCGTAAAATACCCGCGAACATTTTTCAATTCTAAACGAATTTATTTTCTATAGCAACAAGACTAGGCCACAAACAATACTGCAATGTTACTTTATGTGAATGTCATGGTATTATAAACGAGTGTGTTAAACTATATACTGCAAAGAATTATACTGAAGTATGTGCTATAGCTTCTGATGTAACGATCAAGATCGGTATATTGAAAGGAGTATGAATAGAAATTGGAAAACAATTCTAAAATACCAAAAATTATTCCTTTACAATATTACTAAGGCAAGACAACGTTTGCCGGGCCCGCTAGTTCATAATTAAAACTAAACTTGTTCAGTTTTTTATTTGTTCGATACTTCAAATTTGTTCATATAATCTATCTATCTATATATGGGCAATATTGCCAATTTTTTAACATAGCTGAAGCGGAGGTTCACACCTTTATAACTCGGGAACTACTTAAGTATATGAAAAAAAGTGAATAGTTTTAGGTTAATTGATCTGTCGTTGCAAACTGCTCATGATATTGACCTCTAAACTTTATTTTAGTGGAAGCTGTGTCTACTTTAATGTAAAAAAATGTGTAAAAACAGGTTGAGGCGAACCAGTTTTTTTATGTTCTCTATCGATTTGTGACTAAGCCACTCATTGCACGGCCTTCGTGTCAAAATAAAACTAGAAGCCAACAAAATGGGGACTACGCCCCTTATGTATCATTTTTCAAAATTTTAACTGCATCTACCTTTAAATGATGCTGACATTTTGAAGCTCGATTTTGAGTGTTTTTTGAATTTTAGTTCTAGCATTAATACGCGAACAGGAATTTCTAAAAATCGATTATACGATTATTGTAGTCGCGAATCTGCGTAATTTGATATGTATTTTGTGTATGTAGCATGCACAGCTTCAGAGTAATACTCATTCGAAGGTGCGAATTTTGTGCGATCAAATTTCTAAAAAACCTATTTTTCGGGCCAAATTTTTAGATCTGTCAACTGAATGATATGGATACCCGCGATCAATAAGGTTTTTTCCGTTTCGGATGATATAAAATCTTCTTCGTGAAAATCCATCTACTAGAACGGCGGGAACTGGCCTTCCAAAAACACGAAATTTGGCAAAAAATGTTTTTGAAAATATCGCGGATTTATTTGCATTTTCTGTGTATCATTTTACTTCAATGTAACGTGCGGCACATCTTAGCCGTCAAATGAAATTTCGCAAAATATGTATGGATTGGAAGATAAACTTCAGTACTTCCTGGAAACCGCATGCGCATCAAATGATTTAGAGAATTACGCGATTTACACGCAATTTGAAATGTATATTTCATAATATTATTTTGTTTTAAGATTTATTCCTATTTATAGAATTCTAAGATTTATCGGAAGGGTCTTGATATAATCCGCAAGGCGTATACTTATACACAAAAAGTGATTATTATTATATATGTCAATTTTTCGGCGAAATTCGGGTAAAATAACAGAATAACCCCAACATTTTTTCTGAAATTTCTTGTATAAAATTAAAACAATAAATATGATGACATTATTTTTTCGAACCAAAAACAAATATTTTTCCTCAATATCTTGTTTTATTGTCGCTTTGATTTACAAACCGCTACACGGACTTGTGTGATTTTGATATCATTTGATTCATCATGGTGTTTAGATTATGTAGATATTTTTAAATTAATTTTTAGGTGTGTGTATATCACTTTATCGCGATTATTATAATATATTCATATTCTTATTTTACGGAGGAAGATCGATATCAACGTTTTTGGCCAATATAATAAACGGCGTAATTTTAAGATTTTTTTCTTATGCCCAAAATTAAAACCTCGATAACTTTTGCGCGCATCAACCAAAAATTTGATCGCGAACGGTTTCGGAGTCATAACATTTTTCTCTATATGTGTACCGAAAATCATTGATGTGCCACAAAAACAAAAAGCTGATTTTTTGAAAATGGAATATTAAAAAATTGGCAATATTGCCCATATATTCTTCAATTTGCACGAAATTTAACATAGCGTACTGATTTGAGTATAGAAGATGTATGCTATGTTTGGTAAAATCGGTACAGATTTAGATATAGCTTTATTTATATTTCATCTGATTTAATGTAAATGGTGCACCAAAGTCCGAATATATTATTCGATTTGCACGAAATTTGTCAACGCGTACTGAATTGAGTCTAGAATGATGTGTGCTAGGTTTCGTGAAGATCAGTTCAGATTTAGATATAGCTCTCATATACATTTTCGTCCGATTTTACATGTTTGTCCGATTAACACGAAGTATTGCACAACGTATCAAATTGTGACATGAATGACGTTTTTGGGTGTTTTTGAAACCAGATTTAGATATAGCTCTCTTATACAGTTTTGTCCGATTTTAAATAAATGGTGCACCAAACTCCTAGTGTGTGTCCGATTAACACGAAATTTTGCACAACGTATCAAATTGAGACTTGAATGACGTTATTGGCTTTTGTTGAAATTTGTGCAGATGCAGCCATAGCTTCCATATGTATTTCGAACGGTTGTCTGATTGAAATTAATTTTTAACAGTGCGGCGTACCAAATAGCGTCCCATGGTACGCAGACGACTCTAAAACTGCCCGAATGAAATTAAATTTATCATAGGTTGCAGAAAGGCATGATTTTGTTCCTTCGAGGGAACATTGGCAAACAATTGTAAGTATACATATGTAGGGGAGACTGGGGCACCTTCGGCACTTTTTAGAGCTCTATATCTCAGTACTTATTCAACATATATAACAACTTTATGGCTGATTATTGTCCTCTGACACTTAATTATAAAAAATAGTACCAAAAATACATAAAAAATAGTATTAGTTAAAAAATTTTACAGTTTTGTAAAAAAGCCAAATTCGCCGAATGTGCCCCAACCCGGAGTAGCTTCGGCATTTGATGGGGCACATTCGGCACCATAGTCATAGCCGGGTAATTGTCATCGCTATCAGTCTGGTTAAAACTCTGATCCTCTAAAGGCTCTATTTGGTTTTAATACGCGACACAATGTTTGAATTTTAGGGCTATATTTTCTAGCGGCGGACGTGGAAATCTCAAAATCGCACACAATATCAGAAATAGGGTTTTTCTATCGCATTTTTTGTTAATACAAGCACGTTTAGTCTTAAATATGTAATTTCGAACCATATTAAAGGATTATTTTTAAAGACAAACTCAAAAACATTTTAAGGAAATAATATTGCACTATCTGTATATGACCGATTGTGCCCCACTTTAAGATGCCGAATGTACCCCGAATGTACTTTTTATAGTTTTTATACCCTTCACCACACTGTGGTACAGGGTATTATGTCTTTGTGCATATGTTTGTAACAGGCAAAAATAATCGAGATAGACCCATGGTTCTTTTTGAGAATATGCATAGAATCACTTTCTGAATCGATTTATGCATGTCCGTCCGCCTGTCCGTCTGTCCATGTTAAATTGTAAACAAAGTACAGGTCGCATTTATGATCCGATTTGGATGAAATTTGGCACAGCTCATTTGTTTGGCCCAAGGACGAACCCTATTGAAATTGGGAAAAATCGGTTCAGATTTAGATATAGCTCCCATATATATTTTTGCCCGATTTACGGACTTTAGACCCTGAAAATCTTTCGATTTGCACGAAATTTGGCATAGCGTACTGAATTGAGCCACGAAAGATGTGTGCCAAGTTTCGTGAAAATCGGTTCAGATTTAGATATAGCTCCCATATATAGTTTCGGCCGATTTTTGGTAAATGGCGTACCAAAGTCCCTATATATCTTTCGATTTGCACGAAATTTGGCATAGCGCACTGAATTAAGTCTAGAATGATGTTGCAAAGTTTCGTGAAAATCGGTTCAGATTTAGATATAGCTCCCATATATATCTTCGTCCGATTTAAGGTAAATGGTGTACCAAAGTCCTTATATATCTTTCGATTTGCATGACATTTGGCATAACGTACTGAATTGAGGCTAGAATGATGTCTGCCCAGTTTCGCGAAAATCGGTCCAGATTTAGATATAGCTCCCATATATAGTTTCGTCCGATTTCATGTTAATGGTGCCCCAAAGTCCCTATATATCTTTCGATTTGCAGGAAATTTGGCATAACGTACTGAATTGAGCCTAGAATGATGTCTGCCCAGTTTCGAGAAAATCGGCCCAGATTCAGATATAGTTTCGTCCGATTTCATGTAAATGGTGCACCAAAGTCCCTATATACCTTTCGATATATTTGGATAGAGCTTCCATATATATTTTCGCCCGATTTTAAGTAAATTGGACATCAAACTCTTCATGCTAGTCAGGTTGACATCAAATTTTGCACAACGTATAAAATTGAGCATAGAATTACGTAGTTGCGTTTTCTAGAAGTACAGACATAGCCCAACAGATAACCTATTTATATTTGATTGAAGTCGATTTATATAACGTATGGATATATAGGTAGATTCACATTTAGATAAATATCACATATTTTATTTCATCCAATTTCATGTTAATAGTCCTGTTTAATATATCCATAGTGGTGAAGGGTATCATATAGTCGGCCCCGTCCGACTTTACTACTTTCCTTACTGGTTTTCATTTTTTTCGATCAGTTTTGTAAAAAAATTATATTTTTAAATATTTCTATAATAATACACATCGTACTTAACCACTTTTTAATAATATTGTCTTAAAAATTTAAAAAGTTTTTTACACGAAATACTTACGAAATGGAATTGAAATATTACAGAAACATCTGTAAAAATACAAAAACCCATGTATCTAAATAAGCTTATTAGCTAGAAATTTCAAACTTTGTGTCAGTTATTTATTTCGATACTCGATACCTATATATCGAAACTAGTGATGTACGGTGAGAGCTTCATATCGAAAACGCGATTGCCGAAGGTGCCCCAGTCTCCCCTACATATTTACCCAAAGTGGTGAAGGGTATCATATAGTCGGCCCAGTCCGACTATACTACTTTCCTCATAAAATATCAAAGTCCCTAAAAATATTTTTGGTGAAATATTATTAGAAATCAAAATACTTAAAATCTACACCTAGGAATTGTGATGGGAAACATAAATCTATCCAAATCCAAGTGCCTGCAATTATGTCTTTGTGCATATGTTTGTAACACGCAAAAGGAAACGAGATAGGCACATGGTTCCTTTTGAGAATATGCATAGACACATGGGTCTATCCATGTGTCATAGTTCCTTTTGAGAATAAGTCGATTTATGCATGTCCGTCCGTCTGTCTGTCGACGTCTGTTAGGTTTCCGTTTCCGTTTTTACTACTTTCCTTATTGGTTTGATATGGGTTCATATTTTGACAGGACTCCCACAGAAAGGTTCCGCCTCATGCTATAAGTTCATTGTTTGGTAGAGTTTCCGCTCCATTTTCCAATGCGAAGTAAATGAAATTCTGGGGGTCTCGGGGGCAAGCAACATATTTGCAATATATTTTCTATTTAGGTTTATGTTTTGTCGTAGCCATATTAGTCGTATTGAGACAGATTTTGATATAGCTTCCATATACAGTTTATTCTGATTCTATGTAAATAGTGCACTAAACTCCCATTACTTGTTCGATTGAGATAAAATTTTACATAGCATACTGATATTACTAGAGGTTGAGGTACGTCATGTTTCGTTGAAACCGATTTGAATTCAGATATATCT
>NW_026874605.1:0-16890 GCF_032173495.1 Musca vetustissima
GTACTAACAACGACAACAACAGCATCGCCTGATGAAGGACACCGACGAAATAGTCATAGAATGATTTTTATGTTTGCATGTGACAGAGATCTTGCAGTTTGTTAAAAGCAGGATGAAGGATATGAACACATAACTGGAATCGGTTTGTAGGTAGTTTGAGATACAAATCGGCAATCCGGTGAGGTATGATAACTATGGATGTAATGTGATATTGTAATAAGGAAATACAAACTATGCAATTTGCTATTAGATGTACGGAATTTGCAAAAATATGACATTTTTGTCAAGTTCAAAATTGTGGGTATTTTTTGAATTTTTTTCTGGCGCCCAATAGGTGCTGCTATTACAAAGAGTGTCCTCATCCAAATCCTAGTTTTAGAATGCATCTTCTAGGGAGGAAGATCTTAAGAAAGCATTGGGTATAAAAATAATTCATAATAAGAAGAATACCGATCAGTTGTCAACTGGCCAGATTTGCCTACGGAAGCGGAGACCGTTTGTTTTGTAGCGAATTGGTCTTTAAAAATTATTCTTCAAAAAAATCCACGCTTATGGCTCTGTTGGTCCTTAAACAAATATTCTTTAAAAAATCCACGAGTGTGAATCTGTTGATCCTTAAAAAAATATCCTTAAAAATCCACGCTTATGACTCTGTTGGTCCTTGAAAAAATAGTCTTTAAACAATTGACGCTTATGACTCTGTTGGTCCTTGAAAAAATATTCTTTAAAAAATCTACCCTTATGGCTCTGCTGGTCCTTAAAAAGCTATTTTTAAAAATCCACGCTTATGGCTCTGTTGGTCCTTAAAAATTATTCTTCAAAAAAATCCACGCTTATGGCTCTGTTGGTCCTTAAAAATTATTCTTAAAAAAAAAAAATCACGCTTATGAATCTGTTGGTCCTTGAAAAAATATTATTTTAAAAATCCACGCTTATGATTCTGTTGGTCCTTGAAAAAATATTCCTTAAAAAATCCAAGCTTATGGCTCTCTTGGTCCTTGAAAAAATATTCTTTAACAAATCCAAGCTTATGGCTCTCTTGGTCCTTGAAAAAATATTATTTTAAAAATCCACGCTTATGACTCTGTTGGTCCTTGAAAAAATATCCTTAAAAAATCCACGCTTATGACTCTGTTGGTCCTTGAAAAAAATAGTCTTTAAAAAATTGACGCTTATGGCTCTGTTGATTCTTGAAAAAATATTCCTGTTGAAAAATGTTCTTTAAAAAGTCCAAGCTTAGGTTTGTTTTTTGTTTTAAATGTTTCTATTAGGTTATTTTACAGGCGACCATTAAATATTCTAAAAAAAAAAATACCATAAAAGTTTCACATTTTATTTCTAGAAAATAATAACTACATCCTAGAATGCCATAGCATGAAAAAAGAGGAAAACATCAATTAGAATACTTCCCTTTGTGAGCAAAAGCTGTGTGGAGCTGTAGAAAAGCAATCTCCTTCGGAATACAGAAACATTTGACAGTTTACATTTAATTACAAAAAACCCGGAAATTAAAAACAAAATACTTTGCAAGTTGGAAAAATGTATATTAGGGTACGTCGTATCGAATCCATCACATTATACCCCTCCACACCTTTTCACTTATTACATTCACAAAATAGTCAATGACAATTTTGATCGTTTTTAGCAAAGTCAGAAAACAAATAAATAAATAAGTCCTTTTGCTGAACATGCATACATGAAAATATCTAAAACCTTTCCAAATTTTCTCAAAACTATTTGCTTTATTCCCAAATTTTTTTTGTTTCTACTTATTCATTTTTCCCCTCGTTCCATACATTTTCATGGTCAATGGCAAACACACCTTTTTTGTTGTTGCTGCTACTGTTGTTTTGTGGAACATCATCCAAATTGTCTGATTGTGTGCCCTTGTTGCCCCCTCCTCCATGCCATGTTAAAAGTAAATGTATCCTCTATGCAGTGACTGATGATGGAATTTATTTGTAAACAAACTGAAGTCTTAACTCTCCCTACCTCCATCCACTCGCATCTTGTATTTGAGTTCTTGTATTTATTCATGGGTTCGTTGTGTTTTTGCGATTTATATTTTTTTTCTTCTGTGCGATTTTTTTGCACTTTTTCTCTGCGTCTAAATGAAATTTATGTAACGCGTACATTTAGACGTCACCACCGGCAGAACCGACATTCGAAAGCAAACAACAAAAGCAGCCAAGTTAGCAACCATAGACGTGTTTTTGTTCGAATTATTAAAGGGTGTGCAGGGGTGAACAATAGATGCGATCGAAAGGGTTCAGGTTTCAAAATTATAAGAAAATACTAAAACAAATAAGTGGCCCTGAGCGTGACTATTTTTATGTATGAAATCTATGATGGTATTTCAAAAAATGTAAAAAACACAGTCTTTGGGTTGAATTGCAATAGAATTGAGAGAAATTATGATGATGTTTTAGATTTTAATGTCCGTTAAACAATAGCTTCGTGCCATAACCTGCAATAATGTACAAAATATGCCATTATTTTAAACTTTTTAATTAGAACGCGTTAATGTAGCAAAAACATATTTTTTTAGTAATTAAATTTAAGTGAATCCAAAATGGAGGAGTTCTACTCAAAATTAGGCTAGTAAAAAAGTAGACACCAAATTAGCTGGTTTAGGCATTCATACCAAAGGAAAACCAAGGAGGTTTATGACTTCTATAAGTCGCCTTCATGGTTCCATAATATCAGAGTGGTTGGGGAATAGCTAAATTAGATCCCTATAAAATTTATCATTAACTAAATAAATATTGACAATAAAATAAAGGTGAAATAGAAATTTTAGGGTCTGTAATCGATGCAATGAAAATATTTCATAGCGCCGCTAAATTGATGATGTCAAACCATGTGCGCTGTAGCTGTAAGTAAACATTCCGGGATTTTAGAGGAGAAGATAACTTTTGGCATACAATTGTCTATATAGGTATATGTAGAATAATCCATATAATTCTAAGAAGAAAAAGAGTAAAATAGTACTTAAGTTCGGCCGGGTCGAACTTTTTATACCCTACAACACATGGTGTAAATTGAAAATTCCTTAAGTCCATCGCGAAGTTCATATGGGTTAAGCCCCACCTTATTTTCGGTATTTTAAGGTTTCTAGCCGCATTTTTCAATTGGAAGCCGACATACATCTATGCAAAAAATTATTACTAACTAAGTTACTAAGTTCTTGGTAAAAATGTTATATTGATTTTTTGTTCAATTTTCAATTTTTTATAAATATTTCCAGATGTACCGCTTAATTATACCCTACACAACTATTTGTCGGGGTATTAAAGCTTTGTGTGGCCCCAAGAGTGTGTGCCGTCACGAAATATTTGCCCTACACACAACTTTTAATATACCGATCGATGTACCGATTTAATATACCGATATCTCGACTAGCTGAGTAGATCAAACCGTATGTGCCCTTCCGTCCGTCTGTCCATTATAATTTGTAAACACAATATATAGGCCGCAGTTATGCCCCAATCGACAAATTTTGCATGTAGGACCGGTTCTGTAATTATTATTTTTGGTAATGTTCCGTTAATATTTAGAGGATGAAATTGAATTTTGCACAGAGAATAAGCATGACATTTCATGACGAGCGGTCAATATTTAGTGAGTCAAATGAACGCAGACTTTTGTGTGAAAAATGACAGAAATGTTATTACATAGACCCGAGCAGGAGTTTTTGACCTTTAACATGATATCAAGTATAGTGATATACTGTACTCGGATGTGAGGGTTATAAGTAAATATTCAAATATGTCCATGTGTCATATAAGATTGCTATAACACCACTAGAAGGCGGAAATGTCGCGCTGATCATTTTAAAATTTTACATGAAATTCCGCTTATAGTCAAGTCGTTCCGATCCGACCAAATACTTAGAACGGCTGTTTATGTGATGATCCCTCAATATTCCAAGGGTCAAATCAACCAAGATGTAGAGTGACCAAATTTTTGTTTTATGGCGAAAATATTCACCTCGGCAAACAAACAACCTACTACCAGTGACAACGACTTCATATAAAGGCCCTGGTTTAACGTTTCTATTTGTTATGTCTGTTTCCCGACCAAGATCCTCTTTAATTTCCCCGCAAGGTGTTGAAATATCATAATTACAGTCGGATAATTTATTAACAAAACTATTTCATGGGTGTCAAAATTAAAAGTGAAAAACCAGTAGGGTAAATGATACCCTTCACCACTTTGGGTATATTGCGCATATGTATCCTTACATTTGCATGTCAATGTCCCCCCGATGGAACATACACATGTCTATCTGCAACCTATGATAAATTTAATTTCATTCGGGCAGATTTAGAGACGTCTGCGGTCCATGGGACAAATTTGTGGAAAACGCACTGATAAAAATTGTATTTCAATCATACACCCGTTCGAAATACATATGGAAGCTATGGCTGCATCTGCACCAATTTCAACAAAACATCATTCAAGTCTCAATTTGATACATTGTTCAAAATTTGGTATTAATAGGACAAACATTAGGAGTTTGGAGAGCCATTTATGTAAAATCGGACGAATATATGAATATGTGATAGCTAAATATAAATCTGAACCGATCCTAAACTTACCACACATAATTCTAAACACAAATCAGTACGCTATGACATATTTCGTGCAAATCCAAGAATATGTAGGGATTTTGGTGCACATCGAAGGATATATAGGGACCAGAGATGGTCGGAAACCCACCCAAAATCATTAGGTTTTTGACAAAATAGTTAACTAAGTTACTAAGTTCTTGGTAAAAATGTTATATTGATTTTTTGTTCAATTTTCAATTTTTTATAAATATTTCCAGATGTACCGCTTAATTATACCCTACACAACTATTTGTCGGGGTATTAAAGCTTTGTGTGGCCCCAAGAGTGTGTGCCGTCACGAAATATTTGCCCTACACACAACTTTTAATATACCGATCGATGTACCGATTTAATATACCGATATCTCGACTAGCTGAGTAGATCAAACCGTATGTGCCCTTCCGTCCGTCTGTCCATTATAATTTGTAAACACAATATATAGGCCGCAGTTATGCCCCAATCGACAAATTTTGCATGTAGGACCGGTTCTGTAATTATTATTTTTGGTAATGTTCCGTTAATATTTAGAGGATGAAATTGAATTTTGCACAGAGAATAAGCATGACATTTCATGACGAGCGGTCAATATTTAGTGAGTCAAATGAACGCAGACTTTTGTGTGAAAAATGACAGAAATGTTATTACATAGACCCGAGCAGGAGTTTTTGACCTTTAACATGATATCAAGTATAGTGATATACTGTACTCGGATGTGAGGGTTATAAGTAAATATTCAAATATGTCCATGTGTCATATAAGATTGCTATAACACCACTAGAAGGCGGAAATGTCGCGCTGATCATTTTAAAATTTTACATGAAATTCCGCTTATAGTCAAGTCGTTCCGATCCGACCAAATACTTAGAACGGCTGTTTATGTGATGATCCCTCAATATTCCAAATTTTTGTTTTATGGCGAAAATATTCACCTCGGCAAACAAACAACCTACTACCAGTGACAACGACTTCATATAAAGGCCCTGGTTTAACGTTTCTATTTGTTATGTCTGTTTCCCGACCAAGATCCTCTTTAATTTCCCCGCAAGGTGTTGAAATATCATAATTACAGTCGGATAATTTATTAACAAAACTATTTCATGGGTGTCAAAATTAAAAGTGAAAAACCAGTAGGGTAAATGATACCCTTCACCACTTTGGGTATATTGCGCATATGTATCCTTACATTTGCATGTCAATGTCCCCCCGATGGAACATACACATGTCTATCTGCAACCTATGATAAATTTAATTTCATTCGGGCAGATTTAGAGACGTCTGCGGTCCATGGGACAAATTTGTGGAAAACGCACTGATAAAAATTGTATTTCAATCATACACCCGTTCGAAATACATATGGAAGCTATGGCTGCATCTGCACCAATTTCAACAAAACATCATTCAAGTCTCAATTTGATACATTGTTCAAAATTTGGTATTAATAGGACAAACATTAGGAGTTTGGAGAGCCATTTATGTAAAATCGGACGAATATATGAATATGTGATAGCTAAATATAAATCTGAACCGATCCTAAACTTACCACACATAATTCTAAACACAAATCAGTACGCTATGACATATTTCGTGCAAATCCAAGAATATGTAGGGATTTTGGTGCACATCGAAGGATATATAGGGACCAGAGATGGTCGGAAACCCACCCAAAATCATTAGGTTTTTGACAAAATAGTTATTTCTATTAATCAATTTGGAAATTAGGTATGCTTTATCAAATTCATATCATATTTCAAAAATTTCTTCTCCAAAAAGTTTAGAATTTTTTTATCAATTCTAGTAAGGAATAGTCAGATATATGGAAAAATAATACATATTCTTGAAAATAACAGTATATCGTAATAATATTTAAATAAATGACGTTTACTACATTTATTACATTTTATACAGGTATATGACGTTTTCGACGTTTACAACTTTTTTACAGTCGAAAACCTAAAAATTCATCACACGGACCATCCCTGATAGGGACTTTGGTGAGCTATTTTCCTAAACACGGACGAAAATATATATGGGAGCTAGCTATATCTAAATCTGAACCAATTTTCACGAAACTTTGCACACGTCATTCCAAACCCAATTCAGTACGCTATGTCAAATTTCGTGTAAATCGAAGGATATATAGGAACTTTGGTGCACTATTTACCTTAAATCGGACGAAAATATATATGCGAGCTATATCTAAATCTGAACCGATTTTTCCCAATTTTAATAGGGTTCGTCCTTGGGCCGAATAAGTGACATGTGCCAAATTTCATCCAATTCGGATTATAAATGCGACCTGTACTTTGTTTACAATTTAACATGAACAGACAGATGGATGGACATGCATAAATCGACTTAAAAAGTGATTCTATGCATATTCTCGAAAGGAACCATGTGTCTATCTCGTTTCCTTTTGCCTGTTACAAACATATGCACAAAGACATAATACCCTGTACCACAGTGTGGTGAAGGGTATAAAAATGTTGGGTGTTCCTTTGATTCACTATTAGAAATTGGGAAATTTAGCAAATATGAAACAAATTTTGTAATTTTTCACACAAAAGTCAGGGTCTATTTGACCCGCTAAATATTGACCGATCTTTGAGTGTGTTTGAGCCATAACTGCGGCCTCTGGAGCGACCAGAAGATCAGACAAAAATAAAGTTTTTGGTCCATTTCATCCTCTAAATATTAACCGATCTTTTCCAAAAATAATAGGGGTCTTCATTGGCCAGAACCCATTCCACGTGCAAAATTCCGCGAAGATTGGTCCATAAATGTGGCCTGTATCGTGTTTAAAAATTATAATGGGCAGACGGACGGACTGACGGATACACATGTCTAGATCGACTCAGCTAGTCGAGATATGACGATCGGTATACTTAAAGGTGGGTCTAGAACCAATATTTCGCGGCGTTACAAACTTTTGGGGCTGCACAAAGCTATAATACCCTGACAACATAGTTGTGTAGAGTATAAAAATATGGAAAATAATTCAATCACAATCGACTAAAATTTAGTATTTCTGGTGACAACAGGTTTAAAAAAATTCCTTTCTTTATAATACCATCAGTTTTTAACATAAGGTTCAAATATCTGTATTTACCGGTTGATATCTATGGATTCGAATGGTTTAAACCCGTCATTATTAAACGCGTTGTTCACAATCGGAACACCAAGAAGTTTTACACAGGATGTGGATTGAGGCGACACATAAATATTTCCCTGCAGTATTTCTCAAATTTCTATATCAAAGGGAAAGTCACTTTTGTTTTTCACAATATGAGTCAAGCTTCTTATTAATTACCGGTCTTGTCTTCCCTGATTATTTTTTAGGAATAAACTACATCTTAACTTTCCTATTATTATGAGCCGTACTAACATGTTCTAATTTAATAATCCTATAATTTCCTTTTTCAATAATAAGAAACTAAGAATAAAATACAAAAAAAAAAAAATGAGGCAGGCATTGATCCAACAAAAGTAAAAGCAACCTTACGGATGTTGTACCCGAGTGTTTGGGTGGGAAGGAAACGACGGACAGCGGTTCATTTCCTCTTTCACCGGAAGAAAATAAATTTTCAACGAAAAAAGAAAACACACACACTATGTTTTACACAAATAGAAATAGAACAATTATTTTTTTCTTTTTTTCGATATTCTATTGTTATGCATTTTTCTGTACTTGATATTTTCACTACAAAAATTCTTCGTTCACATTAAACTCCCAGAAAAACAAATTTTCAAGGTTTTAAACAATGGAAAATAACCACAACAACAGCTGTTTGTAATAAAATTTCACCAGACAACAAATTTTCTCCAACAGCAACAACATTTCACAAATACGACATAGTTATTTTGTTTTCTTCTTTTTTGCCTTGATGGCCAAACTAAATTTTGTTTCCTTTATCATATTTTATTTTTCTTGAGATGAAATATAATGCGCGCCAATTACTTGTATACAAAATACAAAAAAAAAAAAAAAATAATAAATAAACAAATAAACATGAGAAGTGACGTTTTGGCATCAATACATCATTTTAACCGGATTGTTAACAAATGCTAAGAACTTTTTGCGCTTTTTTCCGGGGATTTGTTTTCAAACACACACTCTCAATCTCACTCTCTCTCTATCTCACTAATTAATACGCATTTTGTATTTTTTTCGGTTTTATTACATTTTTTCGATTTTTCCGTTCACACGTTGTAACCACTTCGAAGGTATCGAATTGACTGGTGTGTGTTATTGGCATTTTTTGTTGTTTTGGAGTCTGTTGACAGCTGCAAACAACAAAACATCGTCCAAAAACCAAAAAAATGAATGAAAACAACAACAGTTGTTTTCGAACAATAGAAAAAGCTTTAGAGGCGGTATGGGTTATCGAAAAAAATGTGTTAGATGGAAACAGGGTGGTAAAGAAAATAAAAAGCGAAATCGAAATTTCCTATTACTGGCAATTGTGTTTTACGCTTTGAGAGCTTTTACGGCAGTAATAGCTTTTATAATTCATGTATTTATTCGGAATGAATTTATAACACCACAAAAAGCTTTTATGGTTACTCGAATGGAAATGGTTGCCTACTGCACTTAGGATAAATGTGATAAAAGCTTTTATTAAAAATCGGCATATAGATGGAGTTTTTGTTGAATTAGCTCAGTAGTTTTATAAAAAAGCTTTTTAAATTGTATTATTTAGCTTTGTAAAAGTAACAATCGAAAATACTGTTCACAAAAGCTTTACAAAAAAGTCGATAACCAAATAAATTATGCATCAGTTTGCAAATATTTTTGTTATAAACCCAGCGAACATATAGAATATTTAAAATTGTCACAGATGTCTCTGTAGTAAATGGAGATTTTTAAAGTATCAGTTTTACCACATTGTGCTGCAGGGTACTACGTCTAAATACCCACAAATAACCTAAAGTGGAACTTTAGATTATTTGTGGGTATTTAATTTAGATTAATTTAAAAACTTGGATAAAACGAATTGCGGCAAATTTTGGTAACCTACGTCAAGGGGTTCGGCAGTTAAACAGCATGGGTATACCGATATGTGGGGGCTACAAGAACACGTTTACCTACAAGTTTTATAAGCATGTTTTTTTACACTTTGAGAACTCACTGTGCCAAATTGCAGCCAATAAGATAGTTAAAAAATGTCTTCAAATACCGACACGAAATTTTGTATAGTGAGCTCCCAAATATAATTCCGTTTATATGTTCAATTAGCACGAACTTTTGCACGACTTATTATAGCTTCCATAACCAATTTCATCCGTAAATTAGGTATAAAACACCCAACGCATTTTTGATTATCAAAAAAATCTGCATAAATAAGTCTTGGATAACGTGGGTTATATTGAATTTATATCGATATATGTTGTTTGGTATAGATTAAAATTTCGACGTAGGTTTCATACAAAGGTCTCAGCCTACTTTTTTGTTTGTCACATTTTCCCACAAAAGTGACTGTAATGTGAAATTTCGGATTCCTGGGGATGACAAACAACTATGATAAAAGATAAAAGGTTCAATATAGGTATATGATTTGAAATAGGCCCCATTTAAATGTTCCGCTTAATTTTCAGTTATGTCGAAGTTCCTAGTCCATTTTTTAATCTCCTGAAATTTGTGTACTAAATTTTCTCAGAGCATAGACAACCGACTAGAGACAATTTATAATGATATAACCCTCTACGGAAACCAATACGGAATAGTATAGGAGAAATTTTCTAAAATTAGTGGAGGGGTCGTCGAGATTCGACAGCAAAAACCTGAACTTTTTATATAAAATTATTAGTCTTTTGCACCTGAGTAGTTTTATGCGAAATTTCTTAGTGTTCATAGATGTAAGATTTTTTCTGCATATCATATTGATTTCTTGTCTTTGGAGAACCTATTTAAACTCTTAGAAGCGACAGTTTTGTAAAATATTCAGATGTCAAAAAATCTCGTATTGAGGTATTTTGTTTACGGTTCATGGAAATAAGGACGAATGATAGGTTTCGAGCTTTATTAACATTTCATGCCCACATGAGGGTATATATATATATGCTATGCTCCGGTAAACATGTGTCTCATCGAAATATTGGTTTTCGATACCATGTTTCTTTGAACAAAATCTGTTTCTCATACTTTGGAGTCGATTAACAAATGTCTGTCCGTTCATCTACTTGTCTGACCGGCTGGTGAACATCGTAATATTTCTTCAAAACTTAGTTTATGTTCAAGATGGGGAATGTCGGTCCCCTCCTTTTGGTACCTCCCCCACAAAAAATGGTCAAAAATTTAATGAAAGTTCATTTTATAATACTATGCTAAGGGTCTAATCGATTTGAACCAAACATTGCACAAAATATTATCTTTACCAAGCCTATATTAAATCCGAAGATGGGACCTCCCTCATCTCTCTTCTGGTACCTCTCTCACAAATAGTTAAAAACAAAAAAATAAAAAAAAAACAGTAAGGAAAGTAGTAAAGCCGGACTGGGCCGACTATATGATACCCTTCACCATTTTGGGTATATTCTACATAGTCTCCTAACAGACGTCGCCTTTTCCAAATAACATTGACATTTGTTGCACCATTTCTATTAAATCGGACGAAAGTATATATGGGAGCTATATCTAAATCTGAACCGATTTATCCCAATTGCAGTAGGGTTCGTCCTTGGGCAAAATAAGTGACGTGTGCCAAATTTCATCCAATTCGGATCATAAATGCGACCTGTACTTTGTTTCCAATTTAACATGGACAGACGGACGGATGGACATGCATAAATCGACTTAGAAAGTGATTCTATGCATATTCTCAAAAGGAACCATGTGCATATATCGTTTCCTTTTGCCTGTTACAAACATATGCACAAAGACATAATATAATATAAAAAGGCATTGGTAGATATAGTTGGGCGGTACATGCTATGTAATACCCTACATAACGGCCACTGGAAAACTAACTTTCTGCTAAGCTAAATTCTCTATTGGCATCAATGGAATATGCGGATCGTAGTACATATTGCCGTATATGAGGGATATACTAAAATATGTTCAGCGGTAAATGCTCCGACCATAAACATCAATATATATGACTTCAATTTTTGTCTTTGTCTATTTGACCTGCCAACCATATTTATTCCAACATTAGAATTTTTAGTTAATATCCTAACAGGAAAATAATAATAATAATAAACTCATTGTTTGAAATAGCTCTATTAGATATATCCCGTAAAATAATGGTGCATATCTTAATGTTTATTAACTTAAATGTTGTACGGTGTTGCGTATAATTGATATTATGTCAATAATACGTTATATCACCAAAACATGTTCTAAAATCAAATTTGTTATTTCAAACAACTGTTTCAATTCTGCAATTTCTCCTAAAACTGGTTCTTTGTGTATTATTTTCCATTCATTATTCAAATTCCACATAACGAATTCCTTAACTAATAAACAATCCTCAACAATCATTCCACACGTATAACGGTGATTTGTGTCCAATTTTGTAATTAAGTTTTCCACTCAGATGTGTTTATTTCTACTAAATTGTAGTTGTTGAGACAGTTTTTTCGGTTCGTTTAACCATATATGTTTGTATGGGAGAGATGGATGCAACAACAACAGCAACTAATCTTACAACTCGTACTTTCAACCAAACATACATACACAAATTTTAATAATATTAAAATGTATGATTTATGTTTTTATAGTTGAATGAAAATGATTACATATTTTTTCCCTGAATTTAATAAATAATAGCAGTTTATTTGCATTTGACAATCATAATTCAATTATTTATTATTGATGGTACAGCAGTTTGTTCGTTTGACCAAAAAATGTAAACAAAAATAAATATATAGCAGTCATATGTCAATTAAACTACTATGAATTATGTATGTGAATAAATGCAAATGTAGAGAAATGACAGGTGTCGTATTTTTATTTAAAATAGATGAATGCATTTTTTAAGTAAATTAAAAATGAAAAGTATTTTGATTTAATTCGTAGTTTGGGAAAACATCAGCAAATTAAAAAAAATATTAAAAATTGAAAAAAATATTCTTTAAAAAATCCACGCCTCTGATAATCCTTCTAAAAAATTTTCTTTAAAAAATCCACGCCTCTGATAATCCTTCGAAAAAATATTCTTTAAAAAATCCACGCCTCTGATAATCCTTCGAAAAAATATTCTTTAAAAAATCCACGCCTCTGATAATCCTTCGAAAAAATATTCTTTAAAAAATCCACGCCTCTGATAATCCTTCGAAAAAATATTCTTTAAAAAATCCACGCCTCTGATAATCCTTCGAAAAAATATTCTTTAAAAAATCCACGCCTCTGATAATCCTTCGAAAAAATATTCTTTAAAAAATCCACGCCTCTGATAATCCTTCGAAAAAATATTCTTTAAAAAATCCACGCCTCTGATAATCCTTCGAAAAAATATTCTTTAAAAAATCCACGCCTCTGATAATCCTTCGAAAAAATATTCTTTAAAAAATCCACGCCTCTGATAATCCTTCGAAAAAATATTCTTTAAAAAATCCACGCCTCTGATAATCCTTCGAAAAAATATTCTTTAAAAAAATCCACGCCTCTGATAATCCTTCGAAAAAATATTCTTTAAAAAATCCACGCCTCTGATAATCCTTCGAAAAAATATTCTTTAAAAAATCCACGCCTCTGATAATCCTTCGAAAAAATATTCTTTAAAAAATCCACGCCTCTGATAATCCTTCGAAAAAATATTCTTTAAAAAATCCACGCCTCTGATAATCCTTCGAAAAAATATTCTTTAAAAAATCCACGCCTCTGATAATCCTTCGAAAAAATATTCTTTAAAAAATCCACGCCTCTGATAATCCTTCGAAAAAATATTCTTTAAAAAATCCACGCCTCTGATAATCCTTCGAAAAAATATTCTTTAAAAAATCCACGCCTTGTTTAGGTCCTTCGAAAAAATATTCTTTAAAAAATCCACGCCTTGTTCTGAGGTCCTTCGAAAAAATATTCTTTAAAAAATCCACGCCTTGTTTAGGTCCTTCGAAAAAATATTCTTTAAAAAATCCACGCCTTTGTCCTTCGAAAAAATATTCTTTAAAAAATCCACGCCTCTGATAATCCTTCGAAAAAATATTCTTTAAAAAATCCACGCCTCTGCAAATCCTTGGAAAAAATATTCTTTAAAAAATCCACGCCTCTGCAAATCCTTGGAAAAAATATTCTTTAAAAAATCCACGCCTCTGATAATTCTTCGAAAAAATATTCTTTAAAAAATCCACGCCTTGTTTAGGTCCTTCGAAAAAATATTCTTTAAAAAATCCACGCCTCTGATAATCCTTCGAAAAAATATTCTTTAAAAAATCCACGCCTCTGATAATCCTTCGAAAAAATATTCTTTAAAAAAATCCACGCCTCTGATAATCCTTCGAAAAAATATTCATTAAAAAATCCACGCCTCTGATAATCCTTCAAAAAAATTTTCTTTAAAAAATCCACGCCTCTGATAATCCTTCGAAAAAAATATTGTTTAAAAAATCCACGCCTCTGATAATCCTTGGAAAAAATATACTTTAAACAATCCACGCCTCTGATAATTCTTCGAAAAAATATTCTTTAAAAAATCCACGCCTCTGATAATCCTTCGAAAAAATATTCTTTAAAAAATCCACGCCTCTGATAATCCTTCGAAAAAATATTCTTTAAAAAATCCACGCCTCTGATAATCCTTCGAAAAAATATTCTTTAAAAAATCCACGCCTCTGATAATCCTTCGAAAAAATATTCTTTAAAAAATCCACGCCTCTGATAATTGATGGAAAAAATATTTTTTAAAAAATCCACGCCTCTGATAATCCTTGGAAAAAATATTCTTTAAAAAATCCACGCCTTTGATAATCCTTCGAAAAAATATTCTTTAAAAAATCCACGCCTCTGATAATCCTTGGAAAAAATATTCTTTAAAAAATCCACGCCTCTGATAATCCTTGGAAAAAATATTCTTTAAAAAATCCACGCCTCTGATAATCCTTGGAAAAAATATTCTTTAAAAAATCCACGCCTTTGATAAGGAAAAAATATTCTTTAAAAAATCCACGCCTCTGATAAGGAAAAAATATTCTTTAAAAAATCCACGCCTCTGATAATCCTTGGAAAAATATATTCTTTAAAAAATGTAAACCTCTGATTTCTGTTATTTTCTATTCTTTTTTAAGGTACCCATTTCCTTCAAAGTTAAATGAGAAATAAGGAATCTAAAAAAGTGAACTACACCAGCCTCTGTGCCCCTTTTGCGGTATTAATGTCAACAATTAAATTGCACATAGTGTGGTTGCTATTCTGTGGCCCATTATCAGTGTGTGAGTATTTGTGTGACTCTATGTGCGGCCATGTTGGTCTGCATTAGTATTGTGTTAATTGCTGTTGACTGTTGTCGATTAAATTTAATGGTTGTATAACAACAATTGCTGTTGTTGCAACCACTACAACGGAACATGCACACACATACAACAGCAAAAAAGAAAAAAAAAACTAAAGGGGTTGACGGTATAACAGTAATTGACATACAGTCTCATTGAATCAGCTGTAGTGCTATATATTATTTGTTCATGTGTGTGTGTAGTCGGTTTGTGCATGTGTTTCCATCATTTTTGTGGTTATCACGTGGCAAAAATGAAATTACATCAAACTGTTCGTTAATGTCTAAGCCTGGTATACCTGTCATGGTACATTTAACATTCATGTGTGTGTTATAGAGTGTTACATGTATACGAGAAAAAGGTTAAGTGTTTTTATAAGTGTTTTGAGCAAAATACACTTAATGTATGTCTGGGTTTTTTTAGTTTCATTCTCTTTTTTTCAATTCAATCAAAAAGAGGTTAATTAAAACTAATGAGAAAAATAAGTGTATGACCATGTGTGTTTATTTCTATGTTATAACATAGAATCTTGATATGTCTGGTATTGAAACTAAGGCCATCAAAACTCATCTGAATTACGAAAACTCTACAATTTGGGATAAATAGTAACACTAAAAAGTATAGATGTTTGGATGATTTTTGGTAGGAAGATTTCCTACCCAATGAGAACCAACAATACCAAATTTCAGCCAATTCGGCAGAAATAACAGTATTGGGGTTATATTGGTATTGGTATACCCCCATATTGTTGGTATACCAACAATACCAAACATCCTAGAAGTAGTAGGAAGATATTTGGAAACTGTCAAAGTTCTATCGTGAAGTATCGCGATTTCAACAGACATACATTGAGATATCTACATCTCAGGTGAATATTTGAAAACAAATTGACAAATTTGATATACAATCCACCTTGTGGTGAAGGATATGAATATATTGATAATATTCATTCTGAAAATATATAAAAAAATATTTTTTTTTCAATAAGATGAAAATATAATGCCTTTTTGAAAAGGCCTTGCAGTCGAAATACACCTGAACAGAAGGGGCAATATCAGCTACTATTGCCACACAGACTTAGCCATCAACACTTTATCTATTGTCTGCTGGTTGTGTTTATAATCTTTCGAAATGTGGAACATGAAAACATCAACCTGTCAATGATTGCAATGCCTAGATTTCATTTTTCCATTACCGAAGGCTTCGAAATTGTAAAACAAGTGACATACTTGAGTTGTGAGAGACGGTCCTATCTAATGCACAATCGAAACACATATAACCACAAAGTGTGAGACTTTAAAATACGAGGGCTACTGTATATATTTCTGACTATTCATTGGAAAGTTTTAACTTTTAATATAGGTGCAAACATCGAGCCTTCATGGACCTAAACGTATAAGTCCGAAAGAAAACATCAATTTGATGGTGTGAGTCTTCGGAAGCGTGTAAAATCCAACAAAAGTTATATTCATGGAAAAGGATAATCAAACAAATGGTGGCCTCTTTCATCGGCGTATGACTGTTCCGCATGTGGAGAGTCAGATATCGAAAATTTCTGACAAACAACTTGTAGTGTGCCATTAGTCTGGTTACTTTGTTTACCTGAACTTTTCGATGTAATTTTAAAAAGAATAGTAGGAAACGTAGAAATGCGCCCTAATGTTTTTTATTTCCAACCATCAAGAAAACAAGTAAAAAAGGGTTAGAAGGAGTACCGCTCAGATATATGCAGTATACAATTATCCTGACCAAAAAGGCATATTTGGTTTATGAGGATCCAGAGAATCACTGTGGACCAGTTTTGTGGATCAGTTTTTATTAAATGTATAAAGAGTTGATTATCTGTAGTATA
>NW_026874606.1:0-16806 GCF_032173495.1 Musca vetustissima
TGTGTGTGGCTTGGTTCAGTTTGGTGCTTGCTATGGTATTATGTCTTTGTGTATATGTTTGTAACATGCAAAGGGAATCGAGATAGACCAATGGTTCATTTTTAGAATATGCATAAAATCAGTTTCTAAGTCCATTTATGCATGTCCGACCATCTTTTGGCGTTAAATTGGTGAATGAAATTTGGAACAACTGATTTGTTTGACCCAACATTTATATTTTCGTCCGATTTTAGGAAAATGGTGCTCCAAAGTCCCTACATATATTTCGATAACCACGAAATTTGGCATAGAGTACTGAATTGAGTCTGTAATGATGTGTGCTATGTTTCGTGGAAATCGGCCCAGATTTAGATATATATCATATATATATATATATATCTTTCGACTTTCACGAAATTTGGTATAGTGTACTGAATTAAGTGTAGAATGACGTGCGCCAAGTTTCGAGAAAATTCAGATATAGCTCCCATATATGTTTTCGTCCGATTTTATATAAATGGTACACCGAAGTCCATATATATCTTTGGATTTGCTCGAAATAAGAGTGCCTGTTTTGATAAAGATCAGTCAATATTTAGCGGGTCAAATGGACCCTGACTTTTGTTTGAAAAATGGCAAAATTTGTATTCTATACCGTATATATTTACTCCTAAAGAACATAGACCCAAAATGTTGATAGTATATCAAAGACGAGTGTTTGACCTTTAAATCGATACCAAATATATTTTCGTATGTACCCGGATGTGGGAGTAACACATAAATATTTACAAGTAGTTACGTATTCATATATTATTTAGTAACCCATTACCGCGCTAGAGGGCGGATCGCTTTGAAATTTTCCATGAGGATCCAGGTATGATCAAGGAAAACGCCTATAATTTTCGGTGATGATCAGATAGTAGTTTTGGGATAAAGTCGACGGAAAACTTATTTTTTTTTGTGTAATTTGGAGTCGATCTATAGGCCACAATTGATAGCCGAACTTCACAACACAAAGGGTAAAGGGAATCTAGAATAGTAATTAGAATGGCTGTACTGAATACTAATAATATTTGTTGACCTCTAGTCCGTCAAGAGGGTGCAAATATCTCGAAATATTGCCCAAGCTCAGAACATAAAACCACAGAAAGTTAGACTTTCGTGGAAGCTGTGTAGGGTATCATATGGTCGGCCCCGTCCGACTATACTGCTCCGCTCACTTTTTAATTTATGTAAAATGGAAAATTAAGATACAAATGAGCATATTTATATTAAATCAAAATATTTTTTTGTTTGCGACACTATACTTGAAAATAACTCTTTAGCCTATGAAGACTTTACACAGTTAAAGTAGTTTGATAGATTGAGTTTCAGTAAGCTATTAATAAAATGACCCAATATGACCTCTTTAAAATTTTGAACATAAATCAAGTGATAAGCAATGAGTTATTCTGATTTTATTTCAAGTTGCGGTTTTTTGCGTTTTGCGAGTAATGCCTCTTTTATCTAGCCAACCTCCATATAAAAAAAATCGATTTTTTTGAAATTGGCGAAAAGAAAAAAAAAACTGGTGCTGTTTTCAAACATGTAGTGAGCAAAATTGATATCGACAACATTTCAGATGAAAGAAAAAAATTTTTAAAGCATATAGTACATTCATTTTGCTTAAAATTAGCGCAAAACTTGGAAAAATGTCACAGAAAGAAGAATGTTTTCAAAGACAACCAGTAAGGAAAGATCAAAAGTCGGTCGGGCCGACTAAATGATACCCTTTACCACATTGGGTAAAAACAAAAAATTATAATGTGTACAATATCCTGTTGATAGAAGAGACATTACATCTTTGGATGACCATTGACATGGAATCGGGAAAAAAACAAATGTGATCAACATAGATATTTGCTCCAATAAAAACCATACACATAACACTCTGAAATATTGGAAGTTTGGTGCACCATTTACCTAAAATCTCAATATGGACCGATTTCAAGAAAAACTTCATAGATATCAAACTGGACTGAATTCAGTACGCTGTGCAACATTTTGTCCCAATCGGGCAAACATTTTCAGTTTGGTGCACCTTTACCTAAAATCGGACGAAACTATATATGGGAGCTATATCTAAAGCAGAACCGATTCCATCAAAATTTCGCATACATCAATCTGGACATAATTCAAAAATTTTGTCCCAATTGGACGAATATTGGCAGTATGGTGCTCCATTTACAAAAAATCTGACGAAACTATATATGGGAGCTATATCTAAATCTGAACCGATTTCAACAAAACTTGACACATATTAATCTATACCTAATTCAATACTCTGTGCAAAATTTTGTCTAAATCGGACAAATATTGGCAGTATGGTGCATCATTTACCTAAAATCGGACGAAAATATTTATGGGAGCTATATCCAAATCTGAACCGATTTCTTCCAAATTCAACAATAACGGTTCAAGTAACAAAAAAAAAATCAGTTGGTCCAATTTCATGACGAATACTATGATTTTGTTGGCGCTATGAATTTTGCACAGAAAAAGTGGTCATTTGACATATAGTGCAATGTTCTTTCGAAAAGGCGGAGTCTGTTAGGAGACATATGTATAATATACCCAAAGTGGTGAAGGGTATTATATAGTCGGCCCAATCCGACATCACTACAATCCTTACTGATTTTCACTTGTGTTCTTTTTTGCCCTCGACGTTATCTTTTGAAATTATCATTAACTAACATAAAATCCCCCATTGCGTATTCGTAATAAAATTTTTATTATATTCCGCATACGTCCCAATATTTTCATAGAGATTGGAATCACTGTTGTGAATCTTTTTAAAATACCGTAAATGGTGTATTTTATATAAAAATTTCAACCTTTGACATTGTATATTTATGATATAATTTTTCAATTTCCTCCTTCCAGACAGTTGCATAGATTATACCATTACGAATAAATGTGTGAATTGAAATAAGTGAAAATATGAACTACTCCAGTTGTGCAGACAGCTAAAAGTCCAGTCCAGCCCACTAAACACATTTTTGTTGTGCTTTCATAAATCGTTCAACCTATTCAAATGCAGCCAAACTAAAACTTATGATTTTAATGAAATTTTAATCATAGTTTACTATGCGCAAAAAACTTCTTTCTCAAGTTTTTTGAAACAAAACAGAACGAAGAATAAAATAAACGAGAAAAATGGAAAACTTTTTCCAAATTTAGTGCAATCAAGAGTTTGTGGTTCAGTCAACATTACGAATTTCATATTCATAACAATGGTGGTTTTACACAAAAGCCCACCAAGTGCTGAGAACAGAGACAGATGTACGCACTCACACACAAGCACACAAATATCCCACAGAGATGCCAATGCAGTAACACTGTTGGACAAACTAACAAGTTTATTGGTTGCCTTGAATTTAACATATTTTTAATCTATGGTCATTTGATGCGAGAGCATAGCTGCAGACTGACCATAATTTTTGGCTGGAAAACAAACAAACCAAGCAGTATAACCAGCCGAATGTGTGTATGTGTGTTTCCCCAGAACCGATATGAACATTTAGATAAATGCAAATATGCCAGACATAAGCAAAGAATCACTGCATTCGGATTTGAAGCTTAACACCCGCAGTTATGTGTGAAGTTTACGAATTATGTTCCTTTCCTGGAACAGTGATAAACGATCACAGTGATGATTGCGGTTGTAGTCATGATGATGATGGCAGTGATAATGATGACCCTAATCTGGATATGAGTAGAGATGGTATTTACCGGGTATTTACCCGGTAAATACCCAAGGGGTGGGTAAATACCGGGTAAATACCCATTTGCGGGTATTTATTTGGGTATTTACACCCTATTTCCGGGTTTCTGTATCAAATCGATTTAGAATGGATAGTTTTAGGATACTTTAAAGACGTGGGTAAAAACTTGGGTAAATACCCGAGTTTTTACCCAAAAATTGGGTATAAACTCATTAACTGCAGAACCACTTGACATAGGCGGCCAAAATTTTGCACACATGTTTCTAATGTCAAAGCAAATATAAAAATCCAACATGGGGTCCCTGGGTCCAAGTTTTGATATAGCCCCCATATAACCATATCTCCCGATTTAAGGTATTTTTTGTCTATTAGACACATTTTACAACCAAATTGGCCGTAATTTGGCACAGAGTGTTCTTTTTGAGTACAAAATGTCCATGCAAAATTTTATGTATGTAGGTCCACGTTTACTGGTAGCCCCCATACAAAGGTACCCCTATTTTGAGTATTTACCCAAAAAATGGGTATAAACTCATTAACTGCAGAACCACTTGACATAGGCGGCCAAAAATTGGCTCAGATGGTTTTTATATCAATACAAATATTGAAATCCAAAATGGGGTCCCTGGGTCCAAGTTTTGATATAGCCCCATATAACCATATCTCCCGATTTAAGGTATTTTTTGCCTATTAGACACATTTTATAACCAAATTGGCTGTAATTTGGCACAGAGTGTTCTTTTTGAGTACAAAATGTCCATGCAAAATTTTATGTATGTAGGTCCACGTTTACTGGTAGCCCCCATACAAAGGTACCCCTATTTTGAGTATTTACCCAAAAATAGGGTATAAACTCATTAACTGCCGAACCACTTGACATAGGCGGCCAAAATTTTGCACACATGTTTCTAATGTCAAAGCAAACATAAAAATCCAACATGGGGTCCCTGGGTCCAAGTTTTGATATAGCCCCCATATAACCATATCTCCCGATTTAAGGTATTTTTTGTCTATTAGACACATTTTACAACCAAATTGACCGTAATTTGGCACAGAGTGTTCTCTTTGGGTACCAAATGTCCATGCAAAAATTTATGTATGTAGGTCCATATTTACTGGTAGCCCCCATACAAAGGTACCCCTATTTTGAGTATTTACCCAAAAAATGGGTATAAACTCATTAACTGCAGAACCACTTGACATAGGCGGCCAAAAATTGGCTCAGATGGTTTTTATATCAATACAAATATTGAAATCCAAAATGGGGTCCCTGGGTCCAAGTGTTGATATAGCCCCCATATAACCATATCTCCCGATTTAAGGTATTTTTTATCTATTAGACACATTTTACAACCAAATTGGCCGTAATTTGGCACAGAGTGTTCTCTTTGGGTACCAAATGTCCATGCAAAAATTTATGTATGTAGGTCCACGTTTACTGGTAGCCCCCATACAAAGGTACCCCTATTTTGAGTATTTACCCAAAAATAGGGTATAAACTCATTAACTGCCGAACCACTTGACACAGGTGGCCAAAATTTTGCACACATGTTTCTAATGTCAAAGCAAATCTAAAAATCCAACATGGGGTCCCTGGGTCCAAGTTTTGATATAGCCCCCATATAACCATATCTCCCGATTTAAGGTATTTTTTGTCTATTAGTCAAATTTTACAACCAAATTGGCTGTAATTTGGCACAGAGTGTTCTTTTTGAGTACAAAATGTCCATGCAAAATTTTATGTATGTAGGTCCACGTTTACTGGTAGCCCCCATACAAAGGTACCCCTATTTTGAGTATTTACCCAAAAATAGGGTATAAACTCATTAAGTGCCGAACCACTTGACACAGGCGGCCAAAATTTTGCACACATGTTTCTAATGTCAAAGCAAATATAAAAATCCAACATGGGGTCCCTGGGTCCAAGTTTTGATATAGCCCCCACATAACCGTACCTACCGATTTAAGGTGGTTTTTGACACAAATGGTTCAAAATCAACATTATTTCCTGTATGGGAATTGGGGTCTTCCAAACACACGTCAATTAGTTCGGCTGTTAAATATATATAAATACCCAAAATCAGGACCGTTATATAGGACAGAAAACGTGGACCAGAGTAAACAATTGGTACTCATTGAGAACTCTCTGAGACAAATTCCAGCCAATAAATTTGGCTAATAGATAAAAAATACCTAAAATCGGGAGCTACGGTTACATGAGGGCTATATCAGAACTTGGACCCAGAGACCCCATTTCCCACACCAGTATTTGTATTGATATTAAAACCATCTGAACCAATTTTTGGCCGCCTATGTCAAGTGGTTCGGCAGTTAATGAGTTTATACCCTATTTTTGGGTAAATACTCAAAATAGGGGTACCTTTGTATGGCGGCTACCAGTAAGCGTGGACCTACATACATAAATTTTTGCATGGACATTTTGTACTCAAAAAGAACACTCTGTGCCAAATTACGGCCAATTTGGTTGTAAAATTTGACTAATAGACAAAAAATACCTTAAATCGGGAGATATGGTTATATGGGGGCTATATCAAAACTTGGACCCAGGGACCCCATGTTGGATTTTTATATTTGCTTTGACATTAGAAACATGTGTGCAAAATTTTGGCCGCCTGTGTCAAGTGGTTCGGCAGTTAATGAGTTTATACCCTATTTTTGGGTAAATACTCAAAATAGGGGTACCTTTGTATGGGGGCTACCAGTAAACGTGGACCTACATACATAAATTTTTGCATGGACATTTGGTACCCAAAGAGAACACTCTGTGCCAATTTACGGCCAATTTGGTTGTAAAATGTGTCTAATAGACAAAAAATACCTAAAATCGGGAGATATGGTTATATGGGGGCTATATCAAAACTTGGACCCAGGGACCCCATGTTGGATTTCTGTATTTGCTTTGACATTAGAAACATGTGTGCAAAATTTTGGCCGCCTATGTCAAGTGGTTCTGCAGTTAATGAGTTTATACCCATTTTTTGGGTAAATACTCAAAATAGGGGTACCTTTGTATGGGGGCTACCAGTAAACGTGGACCTACATACATAAATTTTTGCATGGACATTTTGTACTCAAAAAGAACACTCTGTGCCAACTTACAGCCAATTTGGTTGTAAAATGTGTCTAATAGACAAAAAATACCTTAAATCGGGAAATATGGTTATATGGGGGCTATATCAAAACTTGGACCCAGAGACCCCATGTTGGATTTCTGTATTTGCTTTGACATTAGAAACATGTGTGCAAAATTTTGGCCGCCTATGTCAAGTGGTTCTGCAGTTAATGAGTTTATACCCAATTTTTGGGTAAAAACTCGGGTATTTACCCAAGTTTTTACCCACGTCTTTAAAGTATCGTAAAACTATCCATTCTTAATCGATTTGATAACATAAACCCGGAAATAGGGTGTAAGATGTTGTATTACCGATTCAATATAGTAAATACCCAAATAAATACCCACAAATGGGTATTTACCCAATTTACCGGGTATTTACCCAATTTACCGGGTATTTACCCTTTGGGTATTTACCCACTGCCCATCTCTAGATATGAGTAATATTTGTTTTTGTGTCTGCAACCACCAGCAGCAGTATAGCTTGGGATACGTAAACTGCATAGTGGTTAAAATGTGGGTTAAGAAAATGCGGTAGTTTTTTTGGTATTTTTCACCTAGTAGTAGAAACTAAAAAGACAGTAATCACAAGATACTAGATGATTTAAATGTTTCCGTGGAATAGGGACAATCTCGTTCCAAAAATTGGACAGACTTGAACTTTTACAGTCAAGTTGTTACTATCTAGTTTTGTAGGTAGACAGATAATGTGATGGACGTTTTTAACAAACTTGCCAATGTATTTATATGCTTTCGATATTCATTTTCTACTGCAATATATGTCCTCGATTTTGCTGAACACAATTCTATACCTGCTAAACTCCATAATCCTGAGTAATCTTGGATGGTATTAAAAATCTATAAAAACTTTGGTATCAAAATACAAAGCCCACAAAAAAAGAAAACAAAACCTTAGAACAAATAAAATATCCTTAAATTTATAATATCAACGTTGTACTTATACAAAAATACTATTACTTTAAAACACTATTTCAACACATTTCATTATACCCTTCACCACACTGTGGTACAGGGTATTATGTCTTTGTGCATATGTTTGTAATAGGCAAAAGGAAAGGAGATAGACACATGGTTCCTTTTGAGATATTTGCATAGAATCACTTTCTGAGTTGAGTTCTGCATGTCCGTCCGTCCGTCTGTCCATGTTAAATTGTAAACAAAGTACAGGTCGCATTTATGATCCGAATTCGATGAAATTTGGCATAGGTCACTTATTTGGTCCAAGGACGAACCCTATTGAAATTGGGAAAAATCCTTCAAATTTAGATATAGCTCCCATATATGTTTTCGTCCGATTTAATGTAAATGGTGTACCAAAGTCCCTATATCTCTTTCGATTTGTACGAAATTTGGCACAGCGTAATGAATTAGGTCTAGAGTGATGTGTGTTAAGTTTCCTGAAAATCGGACCAGATTTAGATATAGCTCCCATATATATATTTGTCCGATTTAATGTAAATGGTGTACCAAAGTCCCTATATCTCTTTCGATTTGTACGAAATTTGGCACAGAGTAACGAATTAGGTCTGGAATGATGTGTGTTAAGTTTCCTCAAAATCGGTTCAGATGTAGATATAGCTCCCATATATATTTTCGTCCGATTTAAGGTAAATGGTGCACCAAGGTCCCTATATATCTTTCGATTTGAACGAAATTTGGCACAACGTAATGAAATAGGTCAAGAGTGATGTGTGTTAAGTTTCCTGAAAATCGGTTCAGATTTAGATATAGCTCCTATATATATTTTCGTCCGATTTAATGTAAATGGTGTACCAAAGTCCCTATATATCTTTCGATGTGCACAATATTGGGCATGGCGTGCTGAATTACGTCTAGAATGATATTTGATAAGTTGGAAATCTATTCAGATTTTGATATAGTTCCCATATAGTCTTTCTTCGGATTTTATGTAAATTGTGCACTAAAGACCCAAGGTTTGTCCGATTGCCACAAAATTTTATGTAGGTTGCAGAATGACATGTTTATGGATCCAACTTCATTTTACTGGTCCTTCAATAATACGACGTCCGTTAGGATTCATCTGTTGAATATACCCAAAGTGGTGAAGGGTATCATATAGTCGGCCCCGTCCGACTTTGCTACTTTCCGTACTGATTTTTTATCTGAATTAATTGATTACATTTTTTGGGCAATTATTTCGTGTAAACCTATATTTGATATACATATCAACAAAACAAGCGCATCGAAATACATCCAAACTTGTTGGTTGGTTAGCATATTTTAGCAGCATTTCACCATTATCGCTGAAACAAAACTAAAAACATTTTATCCAAAGAAGATGATTTGATATTATTTCACTTCACTCACTTGAATGTTGATAAGAACAATTTAGTTAAAATATATTTATTTTGTTATTGTTATTCCAATTCCAATATCATGAAAGTGATAAGTCATAAAAAATCCAGACTAAAATCTAAAAAAATCTTTTTCATCAAAAAGCCGATCTGATTTTAATAAAATCAATTTTTTTATCTACAACTATATTTGCCTTTTGAGCAACACATTTTTTTGAAGGTTATAACTATTTTATGATATAAAGAGTGAATGTGTAATTATTGTGATGAAATATTAGTGAAACCTTTGATATCTCTGTGGAAAAAGAGCAAATTTCAGAAACTTCTGCAGTCGGGAGTTGCAGAAGTCTCCCACAACTTCCCTGCCAAAATCATACATGAAATCTAAATTGCTTCCTAATTTATCATTTCTGAAGCATCTCAAAGAAAAATACCTCCAGATACGGTTACATAACTATCCTGCGCAAATTGTACCCAACAAACATCTTGAGGCTGAAAAATTATACCCTACCCAAATTCTGATCGTATATTGAGTGAGATCATTTTGATCTATCCATGGGTTTTGGCCAAGAACTTTAACTCTACAATATTGGCTCATTAAAATTGCCGTGGCATTGCATTCCTTGGAGTCCGTTTTATAAATGTCACTGTGATAAAATTGAGTCAGTTCAAGTTCAGTTTTTAATCTTTGCCTTGAGTGGCCGAAATTGGAACCCATCGGAATTACTTCCACCTTATAAAAGTCGCTTATTATTAATTAATATTTCAACACTAGAAAAAAGACGTTTCCTGTTAAGAGCATTATTTATTATTAAATTAAGGGGACCCCCCCCCCCCCATTCTCGGGGTCAACATTTTTTTTTCGATTTAATTCGATTCTACACTGAATCAAGAAAGTCCCTACACAATTTCAAGTGAAAATCTCAAGATCTCTTGAAGATATAGCCGATTTATTGTGTCAGTATCAAGTGACGGCTAAAGGGCTTCTCAAACTTTAAACGCGTTTTCTCTTTTGTGAATGGCGGGCACGATAACTCAAAAACTAATAACCCAATCGATTCCAAATTTTTACACGTTTCTCTGTGAGAGTATAGCTATCGTATGAACTAGGATAAACCCAATCGGTGAAGATCTTCCTTATTTTTATACCCTTCACCACACTGTGGTACAGGGTATTATGTCTTTGTGCATATGTTTGTAACAGCAAAAGGAAACGAGATAGACCCATGGTTCCTTTTGAGAATATGCATAGAATCACTTTTTAAGTCGATTTAAGCATGTCCGTCCGTCCGTCTGTCTGTCTGTCCATGTATTTTTGTGAGCAAAGTACAGGTCGCATTTATGATCCGAATTGGATGAAATTTGTCACAGCTCATTTGTTTGGCCCAAGGACGAACCCTATTGAAAATGGGAAAAATCGGTTCGGATTTAGATGTAGCTCCCATATATAGTTTCGTCCGATTTCATGTAAATTGTGCACCAAAGTCCCTATATATCTTTCGATTTGCACGAATTTTGGCGTAACGTACTAAATTGAGCATAGAGTGATGTCTGCCAAGTTTCGTGAAAATCGGTCCAGATTTAGATATAGCTCCCATATATAGTTTCGTCCGATTTCATGTAAATGGTGCACCAAGGTCCCTATATATCTTTCGATTTGCACGAAATTTGGCATAACGTACTGAATTGAGCCTAGAGTGATGTGTGCCAAGTTTCATGAAAATCGGTCCAGATTTAGATATAGCTACCATATATAGTTTCGTCCGATTTCATGTAAATTGTGCACCAAAGTCCCTATATATCTTTCGATTTGCACGAAATTTGGCATAACGTACTGAATTGAGCCTAGAATGATGTCTGGTATGTTTCGTGAAAATCGGTCCAGATTTAGATATAGCTCCCATATATATTTTCGTCCGATTTAATGTAAATGGTGCACCACATGTATCCTTCGATTGGCACAAATTTTGGCATAGCGTTCTGAATTGATGCTGGAATGATGTGTGCTGAGTTTCGTGAAAATCGATTTAGATCTAGATATATATTTTCGTCCGATTTAATCTAAATAATATACCAAGTTCTTATGTTGCATAGCGTTTTTAATTTAATCCAGAATAATGTGTCCCAAGTTTAGTGAAAATCGGTTGAGATTTAGATATAGCTCCTTATATTATAGATTGATTTTAAGTAATTGACGCACCAAGGAACCAATATATGGCTGATAGGAACTAAACGTACTGAAATTAGTATAACCTGACCTGTGACAAGTTTCGTTGAAATCGGTTCATATTTAGATATAGTATCCATATATAAGTAAATTGTGCATCAAACTCCTAATATTTGTTAGATTGACATCAAATTTTGCACAACGTACAAAATTGAGCATAGAATAACGTAGTTGGGTTTTCTAGAAGTACAGACCTAGCTCAACGGATGAACTATTGACATTTGTTTGAAGTCGATTTACATACTTTTGTTCCATTGTAACAAACGAATGACATGTTTATGGATAGATCTAGGTCGTTTCACATTTAGATAAATATCACATATGTTGTTTCATACAATTTCATGATAAAAGTTCTGTTTAATATACCCGTGGTGGTGAAGGGTATCATATAGTCGGCCCCGTCCGACTTTACTACTTTCCTTACTGGTTTAACTTGGTTTTTGGCGATTTTACAAAAATATTTTTTCAAAGGTCCGCCATTTTGTTAATTTTAGAGCGAAGTCAGTAATCCTAGTTCATACGAGAGCCAGACATAAACTCTTTCTAACACCGTTGGAATTTTCGGATTCCGATGTTCCAGTGAGGAGTTATCATGCCCGCCATCAAAAATAGGGACTTCTCTTTAATTACAAAAAACAACAACAAAACATTTACAAAATGTAAATTTAAAAAATTTTTTCCTCTCTTTTAAATCTTCAAATATATATGTGCAAAGTTACAAACCTTAAGAAGCATTGGTTTTGATTTACCAGCCCATTGAAAATCTTAAAAAATTAAAATCGAGAATGGGTGGGGTTCCGTTAACACGGGGTCTGATTGATTCACCTTTATTACGGGAGAAATAATTTTTAATGTTCCCTCTCGAAGAACACGTAATTTTGAACCGTTGAAATTGTCCATCGCGAGAACTAATTACGGACTAAACAACCCAATGAGGTCCTTATGTTTAATATATAATAGCATAAGTAATGTAATATGCCTAAGTAGACCATTGGATGCTATCAAGAATTCTATACTGGGCTTGGAAACAGTAGACCCTGAATTTTGAGCAGCAGTTGTCAAATTTTATATTGTAGCTTTTGTTTACTGTTGTCTGTTTAATGTATGTTAATGTCTGTTTAATGTATCTAATTCTAATTTATATTTGTTGTATTATTACCGGCTGATGATCTATCTGTAGCCGATATTGTTAAGCCACTACTAACCCGCCTTAGTCCGGTCTTATAGGGAGGTAGCACCCTCGGTCGGCAGAGGCGGGTGTGAGAGGCGTGGGAACGAGCGAAAAAATATATAACCCAGGATTTGATGTTTCTCGAAGTAACCCGAAAGGAATAATTCTTATAATGGACTGCCATCAATTCCACACTATATTATGGACGATTGCTTTTGATGACCAGCTTGCTTATACCTTAGATACACTGAAGAGGATATTTTGATTTCAATTTTACGTTTGGAATTCACGAAAAAAAACATGAGGATTTAATTCGGAATTCAATAATGCACCTTTGTTTGGAAGTTGTGTAATATAAGTCCATGTGTATCATATTACGTCATCATCGAATTTGAAACATTTCTAATTATTCAAATGAGTATCACATCAACAAGATATACATTTAAGGATTATCAATGTGTTCTTATAATATTTTAAAATTATTTCTATTAATTCATTATTGCTATTGCAATAAAACATTATTTTTCTCCAGTAAACCCAAATTTCGTTTATTTTAATACCCTGTACCACAGTGTGGTGTCTTTGTGCATATGTTTGTAACAGGCAAAAGGAAACGAGATATACCCATAGTTCCTTTTGAGAATATGCATAGAATCACCTTTGAGTCGATTTATGCATGTCCGTCCGTCTGTCCGTCTGTTAGTGTTAAATTGTAAACAAAGTACAGGTCGCATTTATAATCCGATTTGGATGAAATTTGGCATAGGTCACTTATTCGGCCCAAGGACGAACCCTATTGAAATTGGGAAAAATCAGATTTAGATATAGCTCTTATATATATATTTAACCGATTTAGTGTAAACGGTCCCTATATATATTTCGATTTGCACGAAATTTGGTACAGCCTAATCAATTAGGTCTAGAATGATGTCTGCCAAGTTTCGTGAAAATCGGTCCAGATTTAGATATAGCTCCCATATATAGTTTCGTCCGATTTCATGTAAATGGTGCACCAAAGTCCCTATATATCATTCAATTTGCACCAAATTTAGCATAACGTACTGAATTGAGTCTAGAATTATGTCTGCCAAGTTTCAAGAAAATCGATCCAGATTTAGATATAGCTCCCATATATAGTTTCGTCCGAATTCATGTAAATGGTGCCCCAAAGTCCCTATATATATTTCGATTTGCACGAAATTTGGCATATCGTACTAAATTAAGCGTAGAGTGATGTCTGCCAAGTTTCGAGAAAATCGGTCCAGATTTAGATATAGCTTCCATATATAGTTTCGTCCGATTTGATGTAATTTGTGCCCCAAAGTCCCTATATATCTTTCGATTTGCACGAAATTTGGCATATCGTACTAGAGTAATGTCTGCCGAGTTTCGAGAAAATCGGTCCAGATTTAGATATAGCTCCCATATATAGTTTCGTCGGATTTCATGTAAATGGTGCCCCAAAGTCCCTATATATCTTTCGATTTGCACGAAATTTGGCATAACGTACTGAATTGAGCCTAGAATGATGTCTGCCAAGTTTCGGGAAAATCGGTCCTGATTTACATATAGCTCCCATATATAGTTTCGTCCGATTTCATATAAATGGTGCACCAAAGTCCCTATATATCCTTCGATTTGCACGAAATTTGGCATAACGTACTGAATTGAGCCTAGAGTGATGTCTGTCAAGTTTCGAGAAAATCGGTCCGGATTTCGATATAGCTCCCTTTTATTATAGATTGATTTTAAGTAATTGACGCACCAAGGAACCAATAGGCTGATAGGAACAAAACGTTGTGAAATTAGTATATCCTAACCTGTGACAAGTTTGTTTGAAATCGCCTAATATTTGGATAGAGCTTCCATATATATTTTCGCCCGATTTCAAGTAAATTGGGCGTCAAACTCCTTATGTTAGTCAGATTGACATCAAAGTTTGCACATCGTACAAAATTGAGCATAAAATTATATAGTTGCGTTTTGTAGAAGTACAGATATAGCCCAACGGTTGACCTATTTATATTTGTTTGAAGTCGATTTACATACTTTATGGATAGATCTAGGTAGATTCACATTTAGATAAATATCACTTATTTTATTTCATCCAATTTCATGTTAATAGTCCTGTTTAATATACCCATAGTGGTGAAGGGTATCATATAGTCGGCCCCGCCCGACTTTACTACTTTCCTTACTGGTTAATGTTGATCATTTGCATATGCTGTAACTGCAATATATTTGGACATTTTTAAAGTCAAAACTCTTAACAGAGGAATCTACCGATATTTAACAATCATCTAAAAGAATTTGTAGAAGAAATCGTACGATCTAGACTAAACCGTATTATCTTAACCATACCAAAAAATCAAAAATTGAAAAAACACCTTTAGGCAATTCAAAAATTAATTAATATTATTTTCAGTTATTTTCATGCTTTTATTTGTTTTTCGCGACTTCTAATATATATATATATATATATATATATATATATATATATATATATATATATTCCTGATCAGAATAAAATTAGTAGTTAGTTAGTACTACTAGTACTAAGTTTTGGCATAGCCCCCATATAACGGCACCCCCAAAATTCTGTATTTTGGGAATTTTTTACACAATATTGAGCCAAGTTTAAATATTTGGTAATTGGTACTTTAGGTTATCACGTTAAACCACATCATTGTACTAAAAATTTATAATATTGACCTAAAATTTCAGGGTAGCTCTATGCTATTTTGGTTCTTCAATGTGTTTCAGTGTAGTATCCATATAACGGCAACGTCTATACTGCTACGGTTTGTGATAAATGTTGGTCATATTTTCAAATTGCTTCTATTCACATTTTTTCATAATATTTGTAGAAATGTCAAACATAATGTGAACGAATGTAAATTTATTGGGGTTAGTTAGAAATTTCTAAAATTTGTAGGGTAATTAAAACAAAAGTAACAATGACAATTGTATATAATGTTGGAATCTGCATCAAAAATTTCTAGAGAATTTAAAATTAAGGATAAATTAAACAACGACAATAACAGTGGCAAATTTTTATCTTCTGTAAGATTATAATGTTTTATGGATATATCAAAGATATGTCGCTTTACATCGGCTTTAAAATAATAATATTATACGTTCCTCCCCATTATTCACACAGCATTGAATAATTTCATTACGTTAGTTTATTTGCATATATCAAGGCAATGCTGAATGGAATATTGTTAACCTACCAACAGGTAAATTTATTGGTTAATAGCATGATATTGAAATTATTCTTCGTGATTGCGGATGTGGTTTATGGGCTTTTTTTCTTTTCAGTTGTCGTTGCTACCGATATTGTTATACCCTTCACCAGTCTGTGGTACAGGGTATTATGTCTTTGTGCATATGTTTGTAACAGGCAAAAGGAAACGAGATAGACACATGGTTCCTTTTGAGAATATGCATAGAATCACTTTCTGAGTCTATTTATGCATGTCCGTCCGTCCGTTGTCTGTCCATGTTAAATTGTAAACAAAGTACAGGTCGCATTTATGATCCGAATTGGATGAAATTTGGCATAGGTCACTTATTCGGTCCAAGGACGAACCCTATTGAAATTGGGAAAAATCGGTTCAGATTTAGATATAGCTCCCATATATATATATATATATATATATTTAACCAATTTAATGTAAACGGTCCCTATATATCATTCGAATTGCACGAAATTTGGTACAGCCTAATCATTTAGGCCTAGAATAATGTCTGCCAAGTTTCGTGAAAATCGGTCCAGATTTAGATATAGCTCCCATATATAGTTTCGTCCGATTTCATGTAAATGGTGCACCAAAGTCCCTATATATCCTTCGATTTGCACGAAATTTGGCATAACGTACTGAATTGAGCCTATAGTGATGTCTGCCAGGTTTCGAGAAAATCGGTTCAGATTTCTATATAGCTCCCACATATAGTTTCGTTCGATTTCATGTAAATGGTGCCCCAGTGTCCCTATATTTCTTTCGGTTTGCACGAAATTCGGCATAACGTACTGAATTGTGTCTAGAATGATGTCTGCCAAGTTTCGAGAATATCGGTCCAGATTTAGATATAGCTCCCATATATCGTTTCGTCCGATTTCATGTAAGTGGTGCACCAAAGTCCCTATATATCCTTCGATTTGCACGGAATTTGGCATAACGTACTGATTGAGC
>NW_026874607.1:0-16601 GCF_032173495.1 Musca vetustissima
CGTACTTAATTGGGCCTAGAATGATGTCTGCCAAGTTTCATGAAAATCGGTCCCGATTTAGATATAGCTCACATATATAGTTTCGTCCGATTTAATGTAAATGGGGCCCCAAAGTCCCTATATATCTTTCGATTAGCACGAAATTTGGTACAGCCTAATCATTTAGGTCTAGAATGATGTCTGCCAAGCTCCGTGAAAATCGGTCAAGATTTAGATATAGCTACCATATATAGTTTCGTCCGATTTCATGTAAATTGTGACCAAAATCCATATATATCTTTCGATTTGCACGAAATTTGGCATAACGTACTGAATTAAGCCTAGAGTTATGTCTGCCAAGTTTCGTGAAAATCAGTCCAGATTTAGATATAGCTCCCATATATAGTTTCGTCCGATTTCATGTAAATTGTGCACCAACATCCATATATATCTTTCGATTTGCCCGAAATTTTGCACAACGTACTGAATTGAGCCTAGAGTGATGTCTGCCAAGTTTCGATAAAATCGGTCCATATTTCTATATAGCTCCCACATATAGTTTCGTCCGATTTCATGTAAACGGTTCACCAAAGTCGCTATATATCTTTCGATTTGCACGAAATTTGGCATAACGTACTGAATTGAGCCTAGAGTGATGTCTGCCTTGTTTCGTGAAAATCGGTCCAGATTTAGATATAGCTCCATTTTATTATAGATTGATTTTATGTAATTGACGCACCAAGGAACCAATAGGAACAAAACGTTCTAAAGTTAGTATAACCTAACCTGTGACAAGTTTGTTTGAAATCGCTTAATATGTGGATATAGCTTACATATATTTTTTCGCCCGATATCAAGCAAATTGGGCATCATACTCCTCATGTTAGTCAGATTGACATCAAATTTTGCACAACGTACAAAATTGAGCATAGAATTACGTAGTTGCGTTTTCTAGAAGTACAGACATAGTCAACCGGATGACCTATTTATATTTGTTTGAAGTCGATTTACACACTTTATGGACAAATCTAGGTAGATTCACATTTAGATAAATATCACATATTTTATTTCATCCAATTTCATGTTAATAGTCCTGTTTAATGTACCCATAGTGGTGAAGGGTATCCTAGAGTCGGCCCCGTCCGACTTTACTACTTTCCTTACTGGTGGTATTATGTCTTTGTGCATATGTTTGTAACAGGCAAAAATAATCGAGATAGACCCATGGTTCCTTTTGAGAATATGCATAGAATCACTTTCTAAGTCGATTTATGCATGTCCGTCCGTCCGTCTGTCCGTCTGTCCATGTTAAATTGTAAACAAAGTACAGGTCGCATTTATGATCCGAATTGGATGAAATTTGGCATAGGTCACTTATTCGTCCCAAAGACGAACCCTATTGAAATTGGGGAAAATCGGTTCAGATTTAGATATTGCTCCCATATATATATTTAACCGATTTAATGTAAACGGTCCCTATATATTATTCGATTTGCACGAAATTTGGTACAGCGTAATAATTTAGGTCTAGAATGATGTGTGCCAAGTTTCGTAAAAATCGGTCCAGATTTAGATATAGCTCCCATATATAGTTTCGTCCGATTTCATGTAAATGTTGCCCCAAAGTCCCGATATATCTTTTGATTTGCACGAAATTTGGCATAACGTACTGAATTAAGCCTAGAGTGATGTCTGCCAAGATTCGAGAAAATCGGTCCAGATTTAGATATAGTTCCCCTATATAGTTTCGTCCGATTTCATGTAAATGTTGCCCCAAAGTCCCGATATATCTTTCGATTTGCACGAAATTTGGCATAACGTACTGAATTGAGCCTAGAATGATGTCTGCCAAGTTTCATGAATATCGGTCCTGATTTAGATATATCTCCCAAAGTCCCTATATATCTTTCGGTTTGCACGAAATTTGGTACAGCCTAATCATTTAGGTCTAGAATGATGTCTGCAAAGTTTCGTGAAAATCGGTCCCGATTTAGATAGAGATAGCACACTTTTATTATAGATTGATATTAAGTAATTGACGCACCAAGGACCCAATAGGAACAAAACGTTCTGAAATTGGTATAACCTAACCTGTGACAAGTTTGTTTGAAAACGCTTAATATTTGGATAGACCTTCCATATATATTTCGCCCGATTTCAAGTAAATTGGGCATCAAACTCCTCATGTTAGTCAGATTGACATCAAAGTTTGCACATCGTACAAAATTGAGCATAAAATTATATAGTTGCGTTTTCTAGAAGTACAGACATAGCCAAACGGATGACCTATTTATATTTGTTTGAAGTCCATTTACATACTTTATGGATAGATCTAGGTAGATTCACATTTAGATAAACATCACATATTTTATTTCCTCCAATTTCATGCTAATAGTCTTGTTTAATATACGCATAGTGGTGAAGGGTATCATATAGTCGGCCCCGTCCGACTTTACTACTTTCCTTACTGGTTTTATATTAAAATAGTTACATAATTTGTTCCGCGTTTGGGGTTTGGTTCTAAGACTCTGTTGTAATCATTTCACCTGCGAAGGATATCGATATAAAAAAACTAGAACATATGGCCCTGTGTGGGAGGTACAAGAAGGAGTGGACCGATATTTTCCATCTTCGAACTTGAACTAAGTTTGGAAGAAACAATAAAATTTTTCTGAAACGAATTTGGTCCAAAGAAACATGGGGTCTAGAACCAATATTTCGATGAGGCACATTTTCAGAGTGTCAAAGCCATAAAGCTGAATGTTTAATTATCCATTAAAAAATTTCTGAAATTTGTATTATGGTTTTTAGAAATGTCGGCATAGGTCCACTTCTTGGTATGTTCCCTATATTTTCATTTCTAGTACCTGTCAGTATATCTATGCTTTTTCACTTGTGTGTTTTCATTTTTGCTTTAACCGTTTGATATTTTTGCTATTCAAACACTGTTTAGGCTATTTTGTTTGTATATTTATTAAATGTAAAAAACACTGAAACAACGTAGGCACTTTTCCACTGTTCTAACTGGTTTTATTTTATTCTGGTAGAGAAATATAAATTTGTATACGACCGAGAGGGTATGAAGCGATTCTGAATTACAACAAAAACAACAAGCCGCGTATTGTAAGACGACCAGATTATGTTTGTTTGGATGTTTTTTTCGTAAATTTAAAGAAAAACATGTGAAAAAGTGTTATGTTCGGCCGGGCCGAACTTTGATTGATTCACATTCGAAGATGGGGAATATCGGTCCACTCCTTCTGAAACCTCCACACAGGGACTGAGTCTAAATGTGGCTATAGTTCATTGTCGAACCTTAAGTTCTAATTTTTTATCTCGTATATTTTGTGGAGAGATCTGGAAACTTTTAAGAACTCAATGTACCAAATTTCAGCGTATTCGGTAGATAACGCGTTTAAAAACCCCAAAATACCGAAAATTTGGGGGGTACGCGTATATGGGGGATATCCGAAAAAATTGATCTATATTTATAATTTTTTGTGGAGAGATTTTGTACCTATTAAGAACTTAAAATATTAAATAACAGCCAATTCAGTGGAAAAATACGATCAAAACCCCAAAAAATACGGAAAATTAGGAGGTACCGTTATATGGGGCCTACCAGAAAGAGTGGACCTATATTCATAATTTTTTGTGGAGACATTAAGTACCCGATAGAAACACAAAGTACCAAAATTCAGCGAATTCGGTTGAAAAACGCGCTCAAGAACCGCAAAATACTGAAAATTGGGGGGTACCGTTATGTGCGAGCTATGCCTAAACGTGGACAGACAAAAGACAAAGGGTGCGAATATTAATATTTAGTACGGAGACTTGTTACCATATACGACTAGAAAATACCAAATTGCAGCGAATTCGGCTGAAAAACGCGCTCAAGAACCCAAAATATCCAAAATTGTGGTACCCTTATATAGGGGCTATCCGAAAAAATTTACCTATATTCATAATTTTTTGTGGAGAGATTTGGTACCTATTAAGAACTCCAAATACTAAATTACAGCCAATTCGGTGGAAAAATACTACCAAACCCCTATAAATACTGAAAATCAGGAGGTACTGTTATATGGGGGATACCAGAAAAAATGGACCTATACTACCAAATTTCAGCAGATTCGGCTGAAAAACGCCCTCAAGAACCGCAAACTACCGAAAATTGGGGGCTAACCGAAAAAATTGACCTATATTCATAATTTTGTGTGGACAGATTTGGTACCTATTAAGAACTCAAAATACTAAATTACAGCCAATTCGGTGGAAAAATACGACGAAAACCCTCAAAATACTGAAAATTATGAGGTACTGTTATATGGGGGATACCAGAAAAAGTGGACCTATACTTATAATTTTTTGTGGAGACATTTAGTACACAATGTAGCAAATTTCAGGGAATTCGGCTGAAAACGCGCACAAGAACCCCAAAATTCCGAAATTTGGCGATTACCCTTATATGGGAGCTATGCCTAAACGTGGAACGTACAAACGGAATGACAAAATTAATATACCCTCCATACTATGGTGGAGGGAATAAAAACAACAAATATCCAGGCACTCACTGAAGCACACAACTGCATTAACAGCATTAACCAGTATTGTTGTTGTTAATGTTCGATCGCATTCTCACTGTTTCCACTTCAAACCTGTGTATACTCACGAATAGGGTTATTAATGTGGGTTGATAAAATTTTGAAAAATATTTTTTTATAAAAAATATTTTTCAAAATTATTTTAATATATAAATAATGAATATATAAATAATATAAATTAATATATAAATAATGAATAATTATTATTGTACCCCTAATACAAAAATTAAAATTCCTAATAAATGATTTAATATGTTAATTTTTACATATAAAAAACTATAAATAACCAATTATTTTTATTGACTTTTTTAGTAATAATGACTTTAATTACTTTATATTTTTATATACGATTATGTTATAGTGCTTTCATATTAAATTATTATGAAAATAATTGAATAACATTTTCATATTATAAATCATCAAATATAAAGCTTTTATTAATTTTTTCTTATATTTCAACTTTCGGGCTGTTTTTAACTTCTTCCTTATATTTCTTTTTTTAAGGCTTTAAGTTAAATAAACTAATAGCCTTCAAAGCTATCAATATAAGAATAATCTTTTAAGCCTTAGTAAATTTATTACTCCTTTAGAATTGCAGTCTAATGTCATTATTGACTATAAAGCTAATTGATTAAAGAGAATAATTCTCATAAATAAATTTACAATCTATTGCCTAAACTTCAGCCATTTAATCGCAACAATGGTTATTTTCTACTAATCACAAAGATATTGGTACTTTATATTTTATCTTTGGAGCATGATCTGGTATAGTAGGAACTTCATTAAGAATTTTAATTCGAGCTGAATTAGGACATCCTGGTGCTCTAATTGGTGATGATCAAAATATTAGGAGCTCCTGATATAGCATTTCCTCGAATGAATAATATAAGTTTCTGACTTTTACCTCCTGCTTTAACTCTATTATTAGTAAGAAGTATAGTAGAAAAGGGAGCTGGTACAGGATGAACTGTTTACCCACCTTTATCTTCAATTATTGCTCATGGAGGAGCTTCTGTTGATTTAGCTATTTTCTCTCTTCATTTAGCTGGAATTTCTTCAATTTTAGGAGCAGTAAATTTTATTACTACTGTAATTAATATACGAGCTACTGGTATTACATTCGATCGAATACCTTTATTTGTTTGATCAGTTGTAATTACTGCTTTATTACTTCTTCTATCTTTACCTGTATTAGCTGGAGCTATTACTATATTACTAACAGATCGAAATTTAAATACTTCATTCTTTGACCCAGCCGGAGGAGGAGACCCAATTCTTTACCAACATTTATTTTGATTCTTTGGACATCCAGAAGTATATATTTTAATTTTACCTGGATTTGGAATAATTTCTCATATTATTAGTCAAGAATCAGGAAAGAAGGAAACATTCGGTTCTTTAGGAATGATTTATGCTATATTAGCAATTGGTCTTTTAGGATTTATTGTTTGAGCTCATCATATATTTACAGTTGGAATAGACGTTGATACTCGAGCTTATTTCACTTCAGCTACAATAATTATTGCTGTACCTACAGGGATTAAGATTTTTAGTTGACTTGCTACATTATACGGAACTCAATTAACCTATTCTCCAGCTATTCTATGAGCTTTAGGATTTGTATTCTTATTTACAGTAGGAGGATTAACAGGAGTTGTTTTAGCTAATTCTTCTGTTGATATTATTTTACATGACACATATTATGTAGTTGCTCATTTCCACTATGTTCTTTCTATAGGAGCTGTATTTGCTATTATAGCTGGATTTGTTCACTGATACCCATTATTTACTGGATTAACTTTAAATAACAAGCTTTTAAAAAGTCAATTTGTTATTATATTTATTGGTGTAAATCTAACATTCTTCCCTCAACATTTCTTAGGATTAGCCGGAATACCTCGACGATATTCAGATTATCCAGATGCCTATACAGCATGAAATGTAATTTCAACTATTGGATCAACAATTTCATTATTAGGAATTTTATATTTATTCTATATTATCTGAGAAAGTTTAGTATCACAACGACAAGTAATCTTCCCAATTCAATTAAATTCATCAATTGAATGATTACAAAATACTCCACCTGCTGAACACAGATATAATGAATTGCCTTTATTAGTTAATTTCTAATATGGCAGATTAGTGCAATGGATTTAAGCTCCATATATAAAGTATTTTACTTTTATTAGAAAACTAATGTCAACATGAGCAAATTTAGGTTTACAAGATAGTTCTTCCCCATTAATAGAACAATTAATTTTTTTTCATGATCACGCATTAATAATTTTAGTGATAATTACTGTTTTAGTTGGTTATTTAATATTTACTTTATTTTTTAACAAATATGTAAATCGATACTTATTACACGGACAAACTATTGAAATTATTTGAACTATTTTACCTGCTATTATTTTATTATTTATTGCTTTCCCTTCTTTACGACTTTTATACTTATTAGATGAAATTAATGAACCTTCAGTAACTTTAAAGGCTATTGGACACCAATGATATTGAAGTTATGAATATTCAGACTTCAATAATGTAGAATTTGATTCTTACATAATTCCTACAAACGAATTACCAGTAGACGGATTCCGTTTATTAGATGTAGATAACCGAGTAGTTCTTCCTATAAATTCTCAAATTCGAATTTTAGTAACTGCAGCTGATGTAATTCATTCATGAACTGTTCCAGCTTTAGGAGTTAATTTTTTAATTAATCGACCTGGATTATTTTATGGTCAATGTTCAGAAATTTGTGGAGCAAATCATAGTTTTATACCAATTGTTATTGAAAGTATTCCTGTAAATTATTTTATTAAATGAATTTCTAAGAATAATTCTTCATTAGATGACTGAAAGCAAGTACTGGTCTCTTAAACCATTTTATAGTAAATTAGCACTTACTTCTAATGAAAAAAAAATTAGTTAAAATGTATAACATTAGTTTGTCAAACTAAAATTATTAATTTATTAATATTTTTTAATCCCTCAAATAGCACCTATTGGCTGATTAAGTTTATTTATTATTTTTTCAATTACTTTTGTAATTTTTAATGTAATAAATTACTATTCATATATTCCTTCAATACCTAAATCAAATTTAAGTAATAAAATTCATTCAACAAAGTCATTAAACTGAAAATGATAACAAATTTATTCTCTGTATTCGACCCTTCATCAAGTATTTTTAATTTATCTCTTAATTGATTAAGTACTTTTTTAGGAATTTTAATAATTCCATCTATATACTGATTAATACCATCTCGATATCATATTTTTTGAAATAATATTTTATTAACTCTTCATAAGGAATTCAAGACACTACTTGGCCCTATAGGAGCTAATGGATCTTTATTCTCTATAATTTTATTTAATAATTTTATAGGTTTACTCTATAATTTTATTTAATAATTTTATAGGTTTATTTCCTTATATTTTTACTAGTACAAGTCACTTAACATTAACATTAACATTAGCTCTTCCTCTATGATTATGTTTCATACTATATGGATGAATTAATAATACTCAACATATATTTGCCCATTTAGTACCTCAAGGTACTCCAGCTATTTTAATACCATTTATAGTATGCATTGAAACTATTAGTAATATTATTCGACCAGGAACTTTAGCTGTTCGATTAACAGCTAATATAATTGCAGGGCATTTATTATTAACACTTTTAGGAAATACTGGACCTTCCCTATCTATAGTACTAATTAGTTTCCTAATTATTACTCAAATTGCTTTATTAGTTCTAGAATCAGCTGTTGCTATAATTCAATCTTATGTATTTGCTGTTCTTAGAACATTATATTCTAGAGAAGTAAACTAATGTCAACTCACTCAAATCACCCATTTCATTTAGTAGATTATAGCCCATGACCATTAACTGCATCAATTGGTGCTATAACAACAGTAGCTGGTATAGATAATTCATTATTTTTATTAGGAAATCTAATTACAATTTTAACTGTTTACCAATGATGACGAGATGTTTCTCGAGAAGGAACATATCAAGGTCTTCATACTCTTTCTGTAACTACAGGTTTACGATGAGGAATAATTTTATTTATTCTTTCAGAAGTTTTATTTTTTGTTTCATTTTTTTGAGCATTCTTCCATAGAAGTTTATCTCCTTCAATTGAATTAGGAGCTATATGACCACCTTTAGGAATTACTCCTTTTAACCCATTCCAAATTCCTTTATTAAATACTGTAATTTTACTAACTTCAGGAATTACTGTAACTTGAGCTCATCATAGTTTAATGGAAGGTAATCATTCTCAAACTACTCAAGGTTTATTTTTTACAGTACTATTAGGAATTTATTTTACTATTCTTCAAGCATACGAATATATTGAAGCTCCATTCACAATTGCTGACTCAGTTTACGGTTCTACTTTTTTTATAGCAACAACTTTTTTAATTGTTTGTTTAGGACGACACTTAAATAATCATTTTTCAAAGAATCACCACTTTGGATTTGAAGCTGCTGCTTGATATTGACACTTTGTTGATATTGTTTGATTATTCCTTTATGTATCAATTTACTGATGAGGAGGATAAATTACTATCTATATAGTATAAAAAGTATATTTGACTTCCAATCATATGGTCTATTATTAATAGTATAGATAATTTTTTCAATTTTAACAATCAGCTCAATCCTTTTATTAATTTCTTTAGTAGTAATACTATTAGCTTCAATTCTATCTAAAAAAACAATTGTAGATCGAGAAAAAGCATCACCATTCGAATGTGGATTTGATCCAAAATCTTCTTCCCGATTACCTTTTTCTCTTCGATTTTTTTTAATCACTATTATTTTTTTAATTTTTGATGTAGAAATTGCTTTAATTCTTCCAATTATTTTAATCATAAATTTTTCTAATATTATATGTTGAACAATTACATCAATTATTTTTATTTTAATTCTATTATTAGGACTTTATCATGAATGAAATCAAGGTATATTAAATTGATCAAATTAATAGGGTTGTAGTTAATTATAACATTTGATTTGCATTCAAAAAGTATTGATTTTTCAATCTACCTTGAATATGAAGCGATATATTGCAATTAGTTTCGACCTAATCTTAGGTAAAATTACCCTTATTCTTTAATTGAAGCCAAAAAGAGGCTTATCACTGTTAATGATAGAATTGAGTTTTAAACTCCAATTAAGGAAGTATGATGTTCAAGTAAAAGCTGCTAACTTTTTTCTTTTAATGGTTAAATTCCATTTATACTTCTATTTATATAGTTTAATAAAAACATTACATTTTCATTGTAAAATTAAATAATTTTATTTTATAAATTACTAAAATTAATTCAGTATATTCAAAGATTAATTAATCTCCCTAACATCTTCAGTGTCATACTCTAAATATAAGCTATTTGAATAAAAACAAATTATATACATAAATAAAATTACAACTCAAAATACAAAACTTAATAAATAAATCTTTAAATTATTATTTTGTAATATTTGATTTAATTGAGAATTCTTAATTAAATTATAATAAAGTTGTTGCCCACCAAAATATTCTGATCAACCTTGATCAAAAGACTTAATACTTATCTTTCCTAATACTAATGGATAATTAATAATACCATAAGTAGAGATATAAGGCATAAATCATATTGAACCTAAAAAATATGAACTATTATAATTCATTAAAGCCTTATTCATAAAAAATAATGAAACATTAGAAATTATATAACCCATTAATCCTCCTACAATACATACAAATAATGTTAATAACTTTAAATTTAAAGGTAAAATAATAACTTCTGGAGTAGGAAAAATTAATCAACTTAATATACTACCTCCTACAATTCTTAAAATTAATAAACCTATTATACTCTTTAATATTACTCAACCTTCATTTAATATATTTAAAGAAGAAAAATTAGAATCCCCAGTTATTGTATAATAAACTAATCGAAAAGAATAACATACAGTTAAACCTGTAGAAAAAAAATATAAAAAGAAAGAAAATAAATTAATGTAAGAAAAAGATACTATTTCTAAAATCAAATCCTTTGAATAAAATCCAGCTAAAAATGGTATTCCACATAAAGCTAAATTTGCAACATTAAAACAAGAAGAAGTTAAAGGTATTATTAAACTTAATCTTCCTATTAAACGAATATCTTGATTATTATTCATATTATGAATAATAGCTCCAGCACACATAAATAATAAAGCCTTAAATAAAGCATGCGTTAATAAATGAAAAAAGGCTAATTTATAATATCCTATTGATAAAATACTTATTATTAACCCTAACTGACTCAAAGTTGATAAAGCAATAATCTTCTTTAAATCAAATTCATAATTAGCTCCTAATCCAGCTATAAACATTGTTAAACCTGATAATAATAATAATAAATTACCCATTCAACTTGTACTTAAAACAATATTAAATCGAATTAATAAATAAACCCCAGCTGTAACTAAAGTTGAAGAATGAACTAAAGCAGAAACTGGTGTGGGAGCAGCTATAGCAGCAGGTAACCAAGAAGAAAATGGAATCTGAGCACTCTTTGTTATAGCAGCTAATATTACTAATATACCAACAATTATTATTTCATTATCAGATCATATAACATCTAAATAAAAAATATAATTTCAACTTCCATAATTTAATATTCAAGCAATTGCTAATAATAAAGCCACATCACCAATTCGATTTGATAAGGCAGTTAACATTCCAGCATTATAAGACTTGATATTTTGAAAATAAATTACTAAACAATATGAAACTAATCCTAATCCATCTCATCCTAATAAAATTCTAATTAAATTTGGACTAATAATTAGTAATATTATTGAAGTAACAAATATTAATACTAATATAATAAATCGATTAATTTTAATCACTTTCTATATATTCCTTTCTATAATAAATTACTAAAGAAGAAATTATTAATACAAAAGATATAAAAATTAAACTTATTCAATCTAATAAAATTGTCATTACAATTATTAAAGAATTTATTGAAACAACTTCTCATTCAATAAAAATTGTATAATCATTTATAATAAAAATTAATCCTATAGTAAATGATAAAAGACTACAAAAAAATAAACTAACGAATCTAATTGAACAAATTGATAAATATTTCACGATTTAAAAAGATAATAATCTTATCATTGACACCACAAATCAATATTTTTTTTAAACTATTTAAATATAATCATAATATACATATATCTCCCTTTAAAATTAATAAATTTAACGGGAATCAATGTAAAAATAATAGTAAATATTCACGAATTTTTCCTCCACTAAAAGAATAAACTCCAGAAAATAACTTACCGTGTTGTCTATAAGCATATAAATATAATGTATAAGCAGCTCTAAAAAAAGACAATAAGCGATAATATTAACATAGTAACTCAAGATCAACTAACAATTCTATTAATTAAAGAAATTTCTCCTAATAAATTTAAAGTTGGAGGAGCTGCTATATTTGCTGATCTTAATAAAAATCATCATAAAGCCATAGAAGGTATAAAATTTAATAACCCCTTATTAATCAATAAACTTCGTCTACCTAACCGTTCATAAGAAATATTAGCTAAACAAAACAATCCAGAAGAACATAATCCATGAGCAATTATTAAAGTATAAGAACCACATATTCCTATATACGTTATAGTTATTAATCCTGCTAATACAATTCCTATATGAGCAACTGAAGAATAAGCAATTAATGCCTTAAGATCAGTTTGACATAAACATGTCAAACTTACTAATACTCCTCCTACTAATCTAATTCTAATTCAAATAAAATTAAATTTTAAACCTAATAATTGTAAAAAAGGAAATACTCGCAATAATCCATATCCTCCTAACTTTAACATAATTCCAGCTAAAATTATAGAACCAGAAACAGGAGCTTCTACATGAGCCTTAGGTAATCATAAATGAACTAAAAATATAGGTATTTTTACTAAAAATGCTATTACTAAAGAAAAATATAAAATTTCATAATTAAATATATAATTATTTAATAAATAAAAATTCATTGTATTAGTAACCTTATATAAATAAAAAATTCCAATTAATATTGGTAAAGAAACTAATAAAGTATAAAATAATAAATAAACTCCAGCTTGTAAACGTTCAGGTTGATAACCTCAACCTAAAATTAAAAATAATGTAGGAATTAAACTACTTTCAAAAAATAAATAAAATATAAATAAACTTATACTACTAAATGTTAAAACTAATATTAATAATAATAAAATAATATTAAATAAAAATAAATTAGTATAATTATTATACTTAAAAACAGACTCACTAGCCATTAATATTAAAGAAACAATTCATAATCTTAATAAAATTAATCCATAAGAAATTATATCTGAACCAAATATATAAGAAATTGATATAAAATAATTAGAATATATATTTATTAAGATAAAAACAAAAGAAATTAAAAATAAAAAACTTTGAACCATTCAATAAGAATTTTTAATAAAACATAATGGAAATAAAAATAAAACTATAAAAATAATTTTTAACATTGTAAAATATTAAATCTTTGAAAATAATCATTTCCATGTGTACGAATTATTGAAACTAAAATTGAAAGACCTAAAGCCCCTTCACAAACTCTAAAAGTTAAAAATATCATTCTAAAAAAATTTTCATAATTATATATATTTAAATATACAAATAATAAAAGAAATAATCTTAAAACAATATATTCTAATCTTAATAATATAGATAATAAATGCTTTCGATTTGATACAAAAGTAAAAATTCCTATAATAAATTGCTACATTGGGATATATCTACGTTTAGGCATAGCTCATATTACAAAAAAAATTGCAATTTGCTACAGTATAAATGTCCACTTTTTCTGGTATCCCCCATATAACAATACCTCATAATTTTCAGTATTATGAGGGGTTTGGTCGTATTTTTCCACCGAATTGGCTGTAATTTAGTATTTTGAGTTCTTAATAGGTACCAAATCTCTCCACAAAAAATTATGAATATAGGTCAATTTTTTTCGGGTGGCCCCCATATAAGGGATATTTTGGGTTCTTGAGCGCGTTTTTCAACCGAATTCGCTGCAATTTGGTAATTTCTAGTCGTATATGGTAACAAGTCTCCCTACTAAATATTAATATTCGCACCCTTTGTCTTTTGTCTGCAGGCAAGTCAAGTTCTAAGATGGCATATATCGGCCCACGTTTAGGCATAGCTCGCACATAACGGTACCCCCCAATTTTCAGTATTTTGCGGTTCTTGAGCGCGTTTTTCAACCGAATTCGCTGAATTTTGGTACTTTGGGTTTCTATCTTAATGTCTCCACAAAAAATTATGAATATAGGTCCACTCTTTCTGGTAGGCCCCATATAACGGTACCTCCTAATTGTCCGTATTTTTGTGGGTTTTGATCGTATTTTTCCACTGAATTGGCTGTTATTTAATATTTTAAGTTCTTAATAGGTACCAAATATCTCCATAAAAAATTATGAATACAGGTCCATTTTTTCGGATAGCCCCCATATAAGGGTACCCCCAATTTTCGGTATTTTGGGGTTCTTGAACGCGTTTTTTTTACCGAATTCGCTGCAAACATCTCCATAAAAAATTATGAATATAGGTCAATTTTTTCGTATAGCCCCTATATAAGGGTACCCCAAATTTTCGGTATTTTGGGGTTCTTGAGCGCGTTTTTCTACCGAAATCGCTGCAATTTGGTATTTTGTAGTCGTATATGGAAGCAAATCTCCCCATCAAAAATATTAATATATGCCCCCTTTTTGGGGTAGTGCCCCCTTTTTTATATTAAAATAGTTACATAATTTGTTCCGCGTTTGGGGTTTGGTTCTAAGACTCTGTTGTAATCATTTCACCTGCGAAGGATATCGATATAAAAAACTAGAACATATGGCCCTGTGTGGGAGGTACAAGAAGGAGTGGACCGATATTTTCCATCTTCGAACTTGAACTAAGTTTGAAAGAAATAATAAAATGTTTCTGAAACGAATTTGGTCCAAAGAAACATGGGGTCTAGAACCAATATTTCGATGAGGCACATTTTCAGAGTGTCAAAGCCATAAAGCTGAATGTTTAATTATCCATTAAAAATTTCTGAAATTTGTATTATGGTTTACATAATCCGTTTTTAGAAATGTCGGTATAGGTCCACCCTGTCTCAATTCCTTCAGAAGATAGCGTGATATAGGGTCGGAAATGAATATTTCGATGAGTTACAAACGGAATGACAAAATTAATATACCCTCCATACTATGGTGGAGGGTATAAAAACAACAAATATCCAGGCACTCACTGAAACACACAACTGCATTAACAGTGTTGTGCCCCACGTTGGGCACCACAAATGTTAAGTCCGCACTATAGGGACTTGGGTGGTTGGCAGGTACAGTGCAACGAATCTCCCGATAGAGTCAGTACGCCCAATGCGTACTCGTGAGCAAAAATAAATAGAAATAAAACACAATATGTTTATGAATAAAAGGTTCGACCAATGCCGATATTTATTAGTTGGTAACGATATTACCTTTAATGTACAACAATATGTACGATGGCTTACTATTTAAGCCTGGGTGTTTACAACAAGATATGTGGCCAGTAGGTTGCAACGAAAGCTATCCAAGTAATAATAACAATGCTTGTTGACATATAGATGTCTTAAGGTGGCGCAAACTCAAAAATGTAAACAAAGGCCGTTGAAATCTGTCAGCCTCATACTATTACAAGGGTGTAATAAAAAGGAGTAGACAGATTTCAACGGCTACGGCCTTTCAAATTAAAGGATAACTATTTAACCATTTTAAATAGCATTCTCGCTTAAACATTTGCCGCCTCCCTTGAAACATCCATATGTTTTAACATATATGACAAATTATAATTAACGGCATAGTGCATGGTGAGCAAAACCTTTTACATTTTTTCAAATATTTTTTCCAATTTTTTTTTTTCATCATTTTTTTTTTTACTTTTTTCAAATAACAAGCTTACATGCTAACGATAGGGCCATTAGGGACCCCGCGATTATATAGATCATCAATGACCTGTTGTTCGAATGGGCCATTAGGGACCCCGCGGTTGTGTGAGGCCAAAAAGGACCTGTGGTACAAAAGGGCCATTAGGGACCCCGCGAAACGATAGAGCCATGAAGGACCCCGCGAAACGATAGAGTCATTAGGGACCCCGCGAAACGAACGGGCCATTAGGGACCCCGCGATATGTGAGCCAAATTGTGTTATGTTTGTTGAGGGCCGCCTTACAACGATTTCGTACGATTTACGAAAACAATTTATGTTATAGGACCAGTAATTATCCAGCCAAATTTAGTATTTTGAGCGAGCAGCGATCCAGACGAAAGTCGAAAACTATGATTTTGTACGATTTGTGGATATAAGTCTGCTCCTATCAAAATATCTACTGGACGAGATTCAAGGAAATCGGGATCTGCCAAAACTATATTTGACAAATCCGATTTAAGATCCGAAGTAATCGAAATGGATGGAAGATTTCCCGATATGGAATCTACTACCAATGCTGACGTTTCCAAACTGTGAGACCTATTACGACAACTACCCAGTTTAAATGAACATATTTTTCGACAAGTTGTGGCAACAGTACTATTTACTCCACGAATTGTCGAAATTGTGGGTTTGACCGGCAATTTAAATTTCTTCTGAAGTCGTTCGGAAATGAAAGACGACTCAGAAGCCGGATCTATTAGCGCTCGAGCAGGATAACAAGCACCATGGTTAACAATATTGACCATGGCTGTTCCCAATAGAACTGCTTTGTTCTGCGACGCGTGAAATGTTTGTCGAATAGCAGTGCCTGCCGATGTGGATGGATCAATCACAGTGGAGACGGACGAAAAATTATTCAAACTTCGGGGTCGAAATGATGGAGCCGAAGAAGACAAATTGGAATTTGTGGGAGTCACCATCTGACTCGGACTGCTCATCATAGAGCTATCTCTGTGCAATAGAGTGTG